>NW_020439077.1:10865-17268 GCF_000699045.2 Agrilus planipennis
GTAATTGATTCCTTTATTTTACTTTTATAAAAATGTTTCACCAAGTGCCAAGCGAGTCTACAATTTCAAATAATTTTTTTTGTTTAGATTATTCTCGAGGAGGGGAAATCTTCAAAAGACAACCCCTGAACATACCAAATATACTACAGAATGTCTCTATATACAACATTCACAGTTTTTATGACATTAGACAATACAAACCGGCCGTACCGCTACAACCGCTATGTCCCTGCATTTAAAATATGTAATATTTTCGAAAATATTCATTTAAATTATATGCTGTAAAAGGCCATATTGATCTATATTAAATGCACAATGTATTTAAGGTACTTAATTGGATAAGGATTAATTCTGTATTGCTTAAAATCGCTTCGTAAATAAGTCATTATTTCTCGTAAAAAGTAAAGGATAAAAAGTGGTTATTGTGGGTTATCCCTAAGATATAGACATATATCATCCAGGACTTTTTTGTAGACCTTTTTAAGATGTACAATACTGTAGTACATTATTTTCATCTATCTCGTAGGGTTCAGCCAGCGTTTGCAATGTAAGCGCAAAAAAATGTGTTTATTTACGACATCACATTAGAAACCTCTAAAATTATCAGTGTTTCCTGACTATATTATGCATGTATTATACATATAAACCTTCCTCTTGAATCACTCTATCTTTAAAAAAAACCGCATCAAAATCCGTTGCGCAGTTTTAAAGATCTAAGCATACATAGGGACAGACAGCGGGAAGCGACTTTTTCATGTTAAAGATTTTGGCAATCTACGTTCAAAAGAGTGCGGGACGATCGGTCACACGGCTCAAACTAAATCACGTAATATCAATTTCTCCGTGGTTTTGATATAAATAGAAATTCTTCTTTGTATTTGTTGATTATACGTATGTATACGTTAAAATTATTACAAACACGATTTTCCAGTTTTTATTTATTTGAATTACAAAAAAAAAGTATTGATTCATATTGAAAACACTTTATTTATATGTGCTTACAAAAACAAAACAAATACTTCATTAGTTTTAACAATAACAAGTGATTGTTTTGGGCATTAAACCGAACATCTTCAATTGAAATTGTTAAATACAACTGCTAGAAAACTACTAATTATTTATTAATGAAATTAGATGTTAAAATGTTTCTTTAGCGCACATGCCATCACTTTTATCGCAATGATTGACGAGGTTTGCACTTTCGTCGGGAATTAGCCCTTTATGATCTCTAATATCCACCATTGCGCCCTGAGGGAATATAATAATTAAAGTAGGATGTAATTGGAAACGAAATGTTTGAAAAAGTAATTTATGAATTATAGCAGTTATATTTATACCTTAAAATTAAACGCAGAAATGTTTGGATCATCTGTAACTGTTGATTTTGAAGATTCAGTTGGGGTTCTATTGAAAATTTTTGCCCCTTTCGATGGTGTTGTAAAGAAGGGGTCGGTGAATTGTTCTAAAATATTTGTACGTACATTTGTTTATAGAGAATAATGAAAATTACAAATAAATCGATAAACATTCCAAATGTTTTGGAAATAGACGACATCTGAGACATTAAAGGCTAGTTACAGATATCTTAGGAGCAAAATTTTAGTGTCCAATTAAACAATCAACAGAAATTATTGTTCACATATTTTGGAAGACGTTAGTTGCCTAAAGGTTGATGAATTAATCCAAAAGGTTTTCAAGCACATAAAAGAGGTTTTAAGCACTTTGATGTTTTAATAATTTTAATTTCTTTAAAATGTTTTTATTGCTTAATTTTTAATTTAATTGCTTATGTGCAGCTGTTTATCGAATTTTGAATTAAAAAGCTTTTATAAAGTAACAATAAAATTTACCTTTGTCTGTAGGATCAACCATCCGTATTTTAGAGCTTTTTGGTGTTGTAAAATCTTGATTCAACGGTTGACAAAATACACTCATCATTAACGCAAACACAAATAAAAGCAGAACCTACAATTAAAAAAATAAATTTCTGAAATAAACAACTTAAAAATTACCGGACAGGACAATTTTTGGCTAGTTAATTTATAAATTGTAAACTTCTTAAAAACTCTACATTTCGTTATTTTCGAAATAATATTATATAAATAAAAAATATATACCTGTGCTTTGGTAGTCTCCATTTGAATTGTTTATGGTACAGTACCTTATGTGCTCTTGACTTAGTAATTGCCTAACTGCCAACTTTCGTATTCGTTCTGTCATTTAAATAATGGCACCTAATTTATTGTATATATATTAGCTAATGAATTCTTGTCAAAACTAATCGATTTTCTGTCTGAACAACTGATTTTTTAAAGCTACTACAGAAGCAATATGCAGTAAAAACAAATTGACCAAGATAACGTAATCCAATCAAAAAATTTAACCATATGCATGCGGTAAGTAATAATAAGTTTTTATTTACATTGTCCTCAAAAATGCTAATATTTGTAAGATTAATTACGCCTTTAAGTACTTTTTTGTTGTTATTATTGTGTATTCTACTTCAAATGGGAAAATCTATTTCAATACGTTATTCAACAAATTCAGAAAAGTAATAACATGGATAATTAATATATTATTGCAGTTAACGCAGGTAAGTTTTTATTTATATTAATGTCATCATCATCATAAGGTCGTCAGTCCTAAGACTAGTTGGACACGCACCTCCACTCTTTCCTATCCTGCGCCAATCTTTCCCTAAAGCTAGAGCAACCCATATCCTTAACTATTTGCGAACAGTAATTTAATATAGGTCTACCTTTACCCCTCCTAACTCCTGTTTTGGCTTCAAATATGTCTTTGAATAGATCTTCATGCCTGAGAAGGTGTCCTACTAACCTATCTCGCCTATTTCTTATTGACTTCCATAGAGTCTTCTGTTCTCCTACTCTTTCTAACCAATTTCCAACGCGTCTAACCTTTTCTTTTCCGCCGCACCCACTGTCCATGTTTCGCACCCGTACAGCGTCGTGCTCCAAACATACACCTTTAACAACCTTTTTCGAATTTCTAAATTAACCGCTATAAAAAGTGACTTCTTTTTATTAAAAGCGACTAGACTCTACGCTATCCTCTGCTTTATATCCCTACTACTTTTTTCGTCTTGACTTATCTGACTTCCTAGATACCTAAAATCGGCCAGTTCTTCTAATTTTTCGTCTCCCATCTTCATATTGGCTCTTTCCCCACTTTTGCTTTCCTTGCATACCAGTATTTCTGTTTTACTTTTATTTATTTTCATACAGTAGTGTTTTATCAATACCGTTTCCATTTTATTTAACTCTTCCTTGCTATATCATCTGCAAATCTAAGCATACTAATTTTTTGCCCCTGTATATCTATCTCTACAGTTGTACTGTTTTTAATGATGTTGATCGCATCTTCGATGTATAGGTAAAAAAGTAGCGGTAACAGTGTTCATCCCTGTCTGACTCCCTTCCTAATATTTACTTCTCTACGTTGCAGCCCCATCTCTATAACTGCCTGTTGCTCTTTATACAAACTAAGTATCACTCTTCTATCGTTGTAACTCATTCCTAAATTTTTAAGTATATCTAACATCTTATCCCTTTTAACACTGCCAAAAGCTTTTTCTTCCCGCGTTCCTCTATTTTTTCTAAATCCAAATTGATCTTTCCCTAATAGTTCTTCCGACCTTTTTTCCATCTTCCTCTGCACAATTGTAGTTAAGATTTTTGATGCATGGGAAGTTAAGCTAATTGTTCTAAATGTCTCGCACCTATCCGCGCCTCTCTTGTTAGATACCTATGGTTACTACCACGTTCCGTTTATAATCCTCTGGGACTTTCCCCGTCTCGTAAATGTGACTAACTAGCTTAAATATACGATCTCTAACCTCTTGTCCTGCATGTTTTAGAATTTCCTCCTGTATCCCATCTACACCTGGCGCCTTATTATTCTCTAAGTTTTTTAATGCTACATCGAACTCTTCTCTCATTATGGGATAACCAAGCTCATCTATCTCCACACTATCTTCCTTATCTAATATATCTCCTAACTCAGGGTCTGCGTATAGGTTCTCTCCAAGTATTCTTTCCACCTGGGTGCCTTTTCTTCATTTTCTATCAGAATGACTCCTGCCTCGTTTCTTATATTGTTACTACTGTATCCCACTTCTCTAAAATTCCTTTTAATTATAGTATAAGCCTCATCGGTTTGACCTACTTCAAACTTTTCTTCTACTTCTTTACACATCCTATCAATCCACTGTTCCTTAGCTGCCCTACACTTCCTAATTATTTCCCACTTTATAGCCTTATATCTTTTTTGCCCTACTTCGTCTGTCCTGTTTTTGTATTTCCGCCTTTCTTCTATTAATCCTAAAATCTCATTTGTTATCCAGGGTTTCCTACTTTAGTTTTGCTTAAGACTAAGTATATCTTTAGCTGCTGACTTTAGGCACGTTTCTGCATTAAAACGTGCCTAAAGTCCATTCTGTCTCTATGTCCCAGTCATTCGTTTCTCCCGCCGCCTTTAGTATTTCGTCTGTCCTTTTACCTAGCCTATCACGCGTTTCGTTACATTTTAGCTTTTCTGAGTCAAGGCGTCTCCTACCTTCCCTCATTTTTAGAATTGTCAATTTAAAATTGGTCTTCATAACTACTAAGTTATGATCGCTATCTATATCTGCTCCTGGATAACTCCTACAGTCCTTCACTTGGTTTTTAAATCTTTGCCCTAACAAGTATGTAATCCAACTAATAACTCCCTAAATCACTTTGCATCTTTCACGTATAGCGTCTCCTAACGTGATGATTGAATAATGTATTCGCGACGGTTAAGTTATGTTTATCGCAAAATTCTATCAGCCTATCTCCCCTATCATTTCTATTGCCTAATCCAAAAGAACCTGCTATTGCACCCCCTTTACCTTCACCTATTACTGCGTTGAAGTCTCCTAAAACTATATGGTTTTCCTGCCCTCTCAGTAAACTTAACACGTCTTCTATATCTGCAAAAACCGCTTCTATGTCTTCATCACTGTAAGATGATGTAGGCATGTAGACCTGCACTAAAACCCTTTTTACCGGCCTCAAATTTAATTTAACCATAACTATCCTATCGCTTTTTTGTAAATAACTTTCTACACTCTACCCTAATTTCCTACGCATTACAATTCCTACCCCCCAGTTACCTTCCATCGATTCTATATGTATTACTCTAAAGCAGCGGTAGGGGAACTTTTTTAATCATTACCCCAAAATATTTTTGTGTAAGTTGATATTACCCCATGGCGAAGAGCAAAAAAAAAACGAAATCGCCTCTTTTTAGCATCTTTCATATTATAGCCCCCATGATAATTTTGAAAAGAAAACAATAACTAAAAATAGGGAGTGAGATGGCGTGGCCTGCATATGTCGTTAAATTGTTTAAGTTGAAAAAAATACTAACAGGTTTGTAAAATAGCAAATTAAAAATATATACTTTTTAGTCACAAAAGTTTCATTTTTACCCCCAAAAATTTCATTTTTACCCCACTTGGGGTAATTTAGCCTGGTTCCCCGACCGCTGCTCTAAGGTCTCAACTCCAGCTTCGGGCCAACGGACTTCATTAATACCTACTATATCTAATTCTAATCTATTCATATTATATACATGTTATATTATATTAATGTACAAGTGATTAATACCATTAGAAAACATCTTAAGTTAAATGAGCTATGCAATAATCAACGACGGCTGATTTGTAATTAAAAGATCGCTTCCCACGGACGTCCCAGGTTCGATTTCTGGCCGATGCAATACTTTTTATACTAACAATAAGTACAACCACACGCGATACTATTTTTATATTTTCGTAAATGCGTAATTGTTTATCGAAAAAGTTATTATTCTTTTATTCGGTTTATATTACTGTGATAAAATCGAATTTTTTAATTAATGCAAACAATAAACAATGTGCATTATTTCTTCGCTGTAGGTTCGCGATATAAAACATTATTGTACAGTACAATATTATTGACTTATTTAGTATAACGCTATTAATCTGAATCTAGTGAAAAAAATGACCTTAATTGTGGACGTTATATAATAACTAATTGATATCTGAATCGATTTTTCCGGGTTGTTTGCCGTAACTTTTATATTAACGCATTATTGAAACGAATGATGGATTTGTCGTAATAAAATGTAATCCCTAATCCAGTTGCCGTTATGTTTTGAGTATAAATGCAACATTCCACGGTTTATCTTAAGTAAATAAGCCTGTTTATAGACAGTGGTTTCATAATTAAGAATGCGATTCAAAATTAATTGCCAACTATTAGGCATGAATAAATATCTACTGATATTGACTATTAAATACGCACAAATGTTTTAGCCATTCGACTTCTTGGTCAATTTTCAATTGTTTTTTTCAAAATTTAATCTAAATAATATATTA
>NW_020439077.1:18182-52508 GCF_000699045.2 Agrilus planipennis
ACTGTATTTTTTCCCTTCAAAAAGCAATATTTTATCAACACGCGAAATTCCTTTTTATCCATTTTTTTCACAATAACAAAAGTTGCTTCACTAAAAATGCTATAATTCACAAACTAATGATCCGACAGCCGTCAAATTTATAGACGCGTCTTTTGAAGGTTAGGACTAACTGAAAATCATATGGATTTAGTTCTGGTGCCGCCATCTATGTGTCAGGCCGGGGACTTTTCAATTGACCCTAGTATATCTAATGCAAATGTAAAATTAATTTTCTGGTAATAAATAAAATAAAAAATAATTCAACAAAGAAATAATGTGAATATTTTCGTGTAAAATACATGCTTATTAATTAACAATAATACTCGACGTTTCACCCTTAGATTTAGGACTTGTAAGGGTTAATTGTATAGTTATAACCTCTAAAGAAGCCCCAAACCTAGGAGTGAAACGTTGAGTACTATTGTTAACTAATAAACATCTGTTTGGTAGTCATCGGAAAGAAGAAAGCATGGACAGTATCTTATCCGGATGATATAGTATTGATAGCGAACAATAAGAGGAGATGACAGAAATAATACGAAAAATGGGAAGATACATCGCAGAAAGAGGTCTAGAGATGAACATGATAAATCGAAGATAATGAGAGGCAGAAAAGGAGGTGGAAGAACGAAAAAGATAATATTTACACGGGAAGGGAAAGAAATTGAAGAAGTAAAAATGTTCAACAACCTAGGCTCTTTCACACAGAAGAACAACGGAAACAAAGAGCAAATCATCATCATCATCATAAGGTCGTCAGTCCTAAGACTGGTTGGACACGTACCTCCACTCTTTCCTATCCTGAGCTAAACTTCGCATTTCCCTAAAACTAGAACAGCCCTCATCCTTAACTATTTGCGAACAGTAATCTAATCTAGGTCTACCTCTACCCCTCCTAACTCCTGTTTCTGCCTCTAGTATGTCTCTGACTAGATCTTCATGCCTGAGAAGGTGTCCTACCAACCTGTCTCGCCTATTTTTTATTGACTTCCATAGAGTCCTCTGTTCTCCTATTCTTTCCAATACCTCTTCATTTCTAACCTTTTCTACCCACGATATCCTCATCATCCGCCTATAACACCACATTTCGAACGCTTCTAACCTTTTCTTTTCCGCCGCGCCCACTGTTCATGTTTCGCACCCGTACAATGCCGTGCTCCAAACATATAGCTTTAACAACCTTTTTCGAAATTCTAAATTAACCGTCCGCGAGCATAGAAGTGACTTAAAGAGCAAATAAGAAACGTAAAAGAAAAATGCAACTGCAGTCTTCGGGAAAGTATGGAGGATATCTGAAAGGGATTTCAAGGAAAGTTCGGAAAAGAAAATTTATTTAAGGTACTGGTAGAAAATATACCGATGTACGGAGTTGAAATATGGGGACGGTAAAACAGTAAAAACAAAGACATTGTTTCTGCAAAATTACTCAAATTCCTATCGAAAAGTAGAATTAACTTCTTTCTCTTATTGAAAATCAACATGTACGGAATTTTTACTAATTAAAACAGACAGCTATATGCTACAATAATTATAATGAATAATTTGAGTACCTAATCGAAGTATGAAACGGATTATTTGGTTAAAAAAGTTACGTACGCCACTGAAAGATTGACGGGGCACTTTTCGAATTGTTTATCTAATACTTAAGCAGGCTAAGAACTTTAGAGAAGCCCTCGCTGCTGCCAAAAATCAGGCGAGCAAACGCGACCTCGGCTTAAGCGCCAGCTGCGTGCAGCTTTCACGCCTCTCACGTAGGTACGCATGATTTAGAATATAGTCCTTTCCTTTCCCCCCACCACTTAAAAATAACAATGGAACTATTTATAGATTAACATCCCACAGTTTTCGCTGTTTACAATAAGTTTCACGAATTTCACTGCCGCAGGATAACCAAACGACCACCACATACTTTGTTTTGCAACTGTTCGTTCGATATTTCTTTCGTTTGTTTATTAATATTACGTTTCAAAAACCAAAAATGATCGGTGGTGGTGTCTGTTGAAAGCACAGAACGATTCAATTTCGGCGAAACAGTTAAGGCTCACCTCTAGTTACCGCAAGTAACATTTTTTTTGTTTGAGAAACGGACACATTGGATGTGCTCGTCAGAATTGCGTCAAGTAAAGACAATTAGAACACAAACTAACCTTTGCATGTAATTTAAAAGAAAAAATAATCCACCCTGTATATTACAACAATACAATTTCGCTTTGGTATGTGCCAAATCTCAATTTATTTTTCTTGTGGCGTCTAAATACGACGTTTTATTCTTTTAAGAGTCAAACAAAAGTTCGACTAGAAAATGAGACCCACACTGGTTTATTTTCCTTTTTTAATAAACGATATCGAAACAATCTGACGGAAGTGGTAAATTTAACATCCGCATTGAAGAATTTATTATTGCTTCGAATACCAAACAATCTGATTTTTAATTTTGATTCTCATCGAAGGTAAACACATTGAGAGACAGAAATAATATCTGTCCTGGAATCTATCGGAATATATACGTATTTGTTTCATTAATAATCATCAGAATGCTAATTATTTAACACGGTTATAAGAAATTATATGGGGTCAAATCCAGAAATTATGCTGGATGCTGAATCCATTGGAGACAATAACTATTTCATGTTTCTTGTTTTCCAGAAATTGTAAAACTTCTGTCTATACATTTATATGTATATACATATACATACAAATACTTATTTATAAGAGAACGTTCTGAAATTGTTTATTCTGCGTTGACCACCGAAGATGGCCTCATAAAGGCCGAAATGTATATTTGGTAAATTAAATCGTTTATTGGCGGTTTAATTAGTTTTGAATATCACTTTATTCTAAAATATTCGACAGAAATTCAATGTTTTATGATGATTTAAACAAATAACTTACCAATTTATTTTGTTGTTGCTGTCATCTAATGTCGTTCGTTGTCGTGTATGTATCTGCAACAATAAATATCTAATATAAATAATATATCTACACATCTAGATGCAGTCAAATAATAGTAGCCCAGCACCTCCGCCAATTCGTTTCGTTTAAAATCTTTGAATAATTAACAATGTATAAGTGAAAATCTCAGTTCATTTATGAAAAATTCATTTTTTAATTGTAAGAATTCTGCGATTCGAAAAAAAAAAAATTAACCGACTTAAACTCGTGCACTGAAGGTTCTATTATTTGGGTAGGTACTGCGAAAAATAGTATGCCAAATTTTCAGGAATTTCCAATTAACTAACGACGTGCCACAAAGTCAAAACCTAAGATGAGTCCAGGCGCAACACATCAACATTATTCAATCATCGAATTTTTATCCTTTAGTATTTTCAATATTAAAAGCTCAGGGTGGGAGTCACAATTTTTTAGAGTTAACACCACGTAACTCTTGAACGATTAATGTTTCATTTAGCCATCCTGTGTGTAGAATTCAAAGTAGGATATTGAAATATATACAACGAATCGGTCATTTCCCGGAAAAATGTCAAAGGATGTAAATAGACACTACACACTCGTACCAAATCCACAACATTACATATGTTTATACATTTGGGTATAAGTTCCTGTAATGGACTGGAAGAATAAGAATTCTAAAAATGTCCCGTGACGCTACTGCCGTGTCTAAAATCTCGGCTTACTTGGATAAACAAACACGCAAAGTGTGCTGTCAATACGAGAGGAATGATAAAATAAAGCGGACCATTTGGTGCGTCGTGTCGGATCGCCTGGAACGGAATTCACTTATGTCAAGAGGGTGACACTTACATGTGTTGTAAAAGGGGGGAACGCGAAGAGATCAGAGGCATGCGACGAGATTTCGGGTTCTCATCCTTCCTGCGTCCTGTCACTTAAAACCGGCGTACATTTAATTTTAGTGCGTTCTTGATAGCCAGCTACTTATTTCATTTTCACGTTACTACAAACTTGCCGACAGACAACCACTTACTAATATACTGTCGACTGTCCTTTTGTAGTAATTTGTCGATTGTTTATGCTATTACTAGATAAATATCTTAAGTGACGAACCACACGAAGGAGATGTTACAACAAGCGTTTAAGGACTTATTAATCTGATATCTAATTGTACCTAAGATCGTATATATAAGTAATAAAAATATGTATGTCAATTACTTGATAAAAGATTTTTAGGAGTAATAAAAAAATGCCTATCGAAATAAAATTGTAACCGTGTGGGTAATTTAATATAAGAAGTAGCATTTTCAATGGATCAATTAACTTTATGTATTCCCTCATTGGAGGAAGATGTACAATCCCAATTCTTCATCGTTCTGATAAATTGCTAAAGGCTTTCACGGCCAGTATATGAAATTATCCATGGCGTGCCGATGAGATACAATAATATGGAAATAGCAGTTCACGTTTGGTACTTATAAATCTTGTTTTTATTATGATTTTTATCTTCCTCATAGATTTTTCTGCTTTCTGTAACCCTATTTCCCAATATTTTTGTTGGATTGTAATTTAATATTTTTATATGTACACACGTTTATGTATGAAAATAAATAAGAATAAAACAAAAATACTTGTATGCAAGGGAAGAAAAAGTAGGGAAAGAGCGAATGTAAAGACAGGAGACAAAAGATTAGAAGTATGGATATAAAGCAGAGAATAGCGCAAGGTTGAGTCGCCTTCAATAAAAAGAAGTCACTTCTATGCTCGCGAACGGTTAATTTAGAAATTCGAAAAACACTGTTGAAGGTGTATGTTTGGAGCGCGGCGCTGTACGGGTGCGTAACATGGACGATGGGATCGGCGGAAAAGAAAAGGTTAGAACACTGAAATGTGGTGTTACAGGCGAATGATGAGGATATTGTGGATAGAGAAGGGTAGAAATGAAGAAGTATGAGAAAAAAGTGGAGAACAGAGGACTCTATGGAAGTAGTAGAACACCTTTTGAGGCATGAGGGTCTACTCAGAGACATATTAAAGGCAGAAACAGGGGTTAGGAGAGGTAGAGGTAGACCTAGATTAGATTACTGTTCGCAAATAGTTAAGGATGTGGGTTGTTCTAGTTTTAGGGAAATGTGAAGATTACCTCAGGATAGGAACGAGTGGAAGTATGTGTCCAATCTTTCTTAGGACTGACGACCTTATGATGATGATGATGATAACACTTTTAGTAACGCGTGAGTCAAACTGTAGGTACATTTCTGTGTCTTGTTTTTTTGGTTGTTTTTATACGTATAAGTATGAGAAGACGGAACCTTTTTACGAAACACACTAAATTTTATCTTGCATTTCGATAAGGTTACAGTTGTCGTACGGTAATTTTTAATTAAGGGCATTCTACCGAATTGGTATTTACGAGCGAAACCTCGGGGCGTGAGGTATGCCCAAACGTTCGCGTAATTTGTTACCGCAAAGTCGCTTCGAGGATAAAATCGCGCGATCTTATCGTTAACGTAAATCTATTTTGTCATGTTTGTGTTAACGCCGAATCCGTACATTTAGATTTACTTCTTCTCTGTTCTTAAAACGCAAAATTTACAGTCCCGTCTTACCGCGAGAAATATTCAGTGGATTCGTGTACCACCATAATATGTAGGTAACTGCGTAAGTTCGCGATTTATTGCATCGTACAATGTATGTAGGGGAGACCGGGGAAAAACGAGATTCCAGGCAAGAAAACATGGACAGTGGACGCGGTGGAAAAGAAAAGGTTAGAAGCGTTCGAAATGTGGTGTTATAGGCGAATGTTGAGGATACCGTGGACAGAGAAGGTTAGAAATGAAGAGGTATTAGAAAGAATAGGAAAACAGAGGACTCTTTGGAAGTCAATAAAAATAGGCGGGAAAGGTTGGTAGGACACCTTCGCAGGCATGAAGGTCTAGTTAAAGACATATTAGAGGCAGAAATAGGAGTTAGGAGGGGAAGAGGTAGACCTAGATTACATTACTGTTCGCAAATAGTTAAGAATTTGGGCTGTTCTAGTTTTAGGGAAATGCGAAGATTATCTCAGGAGAGGAAAGAGTGGAGGTACGTGTTCAACCAGTCTTAGGACTGACGACCTTATGATGATGATGACACCTTCTCAGACATGAAGGTCTAGTTAAAGACATATTAGAGACAGAAACAGGAGTTAGGAGGGGTAGAGGTAGACTTAGATTACATTACTGTTCGCAAATAGTTAAGAATGTGGACTGTTCTACTTTTAATGAAATGCGAAGATTAGCTCAGGAGAGGAAAGAGTGGAGGTACGTGTCCAACCAGTCTTAGGACTCACGACCTTATGATGATGATGAAGATGATGATGATTTCTTTCTTAAGTATCCCATTTTGCTACGGTCTCCCCCATATGGTAAAGCCAGAATGTCCTGTTTGTATATGCCTGCTCTAAAAAGTTTAGTATAACGGAGACTCTCAAAAAAATAAAAAAAAATCAGTGAAGATTAATTTAGAAATACGACGATTATTAAAACAACGTCTCGCAAGTTAATAAAAAATAGGCGAGATTGGTTTAAAAGACATTAATATATTGTCCTCAAAAATTCCAGAAAACCACGGACAGATACCAAGTAACCAGCAGTAATTAACAGGTACAGAAGTAGTACGATATCAGAGGAAATATTTTCCAGAACTTATAGTGATCGAATCAATATGAAACAAAGTTGATATTAATTCGGGACAATCCGTATATTTATTCATTTATTTACCTATATCTACAGATGTACGAAGACGTAGACGTTCTCAACTTTCAACAAACGGCCTTTGTGCTCAGGAGAATTTAATAACTCACGATTCCGATCTCGGCCCCGAGATCTCTTCTTCATAGATACCGTTGCCATTGGCTCGACGTGGTTTTCCTTCGCTTTGCATACAATGCCATCGTAAACATCGACATTTTAAACGCAAATCAGCTTAGAATTGACTTCGAATACATATAAATAGATAGGCTGCTAAAAACGTTATACTTGGGATTTCAATGGCCGTAATTCTAGGATTTCAAACGGAAGTCATCCGGTGGGCGTTATTGCTCACAATGTAAAATTGTATTATTAATATTTATGTACATTTACCTGGGTAACTTATCTACCATAAAAGCTCAGACGGATTAGAGGCGCGTCACAATCTCGAAACATCTCAATTAAAGCTACAATACAATGTGGTAACTTAGACTACTGTAGGATCGAATAAATTATAAAATTCTGTTATGACAACACTTCTCGATTCTCAGAGGCTTTTAATTTCTAAATTCATAAATAATGTGCAAATACCCTTGCCCAGAGGCAAAATTCGTATTTGAAGAAATTGGATTTCCGGTGTTTAAATGTGCTAATTAATTGATTGGAACATCGAGAAATCGGAAATGTCCGGCTCGAAGGACCAATCTTCAGAGCACGAATACTACAACCACCGAACAGAATGACACTATATATAATTATTTATCGTACAATCAATTATGTAATATACACCATTGTATGTTTTAAAAGTACCGCCGATATCGATCTGCGGCATTCGATTAAGTAACACTACGTAAAGATAATATTTGAATCAGTTGAATATGATTTCTACAACTAAAAATTATTAGAATATTTTCACAGTTTCTTGTTGAAACTGATCCTATATTATTATTTTATCGGCTATTGACGAAAAACCACATTTCGAATGAATCAGTATTTACTGGTTTATTGTGTTTACCATGATCTAACTCGATCTCTGTTTAAAAATGCATCAACCATAGGAAGCAAATGTTCAACTGTTAAAATGTTTGGCAGTTTTAGCATGCTCAGAGCACTTAATCTTTGATTTTCTCTCTATACAGAACGATAAACCCAGATTTATAACGTGCAAACCAACCCAGATACTTGCTTGAACTAATTTAGAACAACTGTTATCAAAACAGGAAGACATTTATAAATAAACATGGTCTAACAATTATTTGTTTTGTAGGGTAGTTACTGAAAGTACCTTTAACTTTTGATGGGAATAATCATAATTCTGATTAATTTTGGTGAAAAAAGTTTTTGAAAATACAAGGTACCTAACTACTATTAAAACAGATCGTCATACTGACCCAGTGTTTAGGCATTTTCAAGATATATATTATTACACGAGGCGAACAATAAGGAAGCCCGTGCTTTAGTTGGCTCATTCGAGAGCGAACTTTTACGACCGTTTTAAATTTATTACCGCTTTTTAAGTCGCGGTTATGTTCGAGTGTTTAACACGATAAGATTCAGAGCTTTCATGTTCCAATATACCGAGCTTGCTACCACCAGGCATGCAATCGATATTCCCGACGCTTCAATTAATTTATTTAGTTTTTAATGCGTTCTCTATAAATACGGCATTTTTGTTTGTGCTACTTAAAAAATGATTTAAAGAGGCAATATTAACATAAATAACGATTAATTCGCTTATTTACCATATGGAATCATCTGAACTGTAGCTACTAGAATTTAGGTAAGCATTAATTTTTCTATTTAGTGACATAATAATTGCTTAAATTTTTTTTGAAAGAAGTAAAAGATATCGAAAATCAATTAGTTTGTCTCTATATGTCGACCATGTGTTTATCCGGACATAGAAACAAAAAACACTTACTCTTAGGGCACCTTTGTAGATCACTTTTTCAAACAGTGCTCAAGTTAGTCTTAAAATCTAGTAAACCAAACTATACTAAATACTAAAAATGTTTTGTTCCAAGAAAACAATATATTAAAGTTGCTTCAAATAGTTTAATTCATAAATCCACCGAAACCCTAGACAAACATTTTCAGTCTCTCTCCAGTCTCTCACAATCTTCCAAAGTCCTTCAGCGTCTCCGAGAGCGTCTCTCACAGTCTTTCACAGTCTCTCAGTTATTGCCTAGGTGTTTTTATGGATCTCTCACAGTCTCTGTATGAGAGACTCGAACGATAAAATTGTTAATTCAGAGATCCAAGTCTCTCACAGAGAGATTGAATGAATAAAACTGAAAAATTGAGAGACTCGAGTCTCTCGTAGAAAGACTGGGATCTCTAGAATATGTTGAACTTATTGCTTGTATAAAGACAGTCTTAGTCTTGTTCTTGAATTTTTGCAATAAACCGATAATTAGGCTACACATTATTAGATTTAAACTTTCTTCATATATCAGCATTTTATTAAGCAACGGTTTCACAAAGTATTTATGACTCGAATAAGAACGTATGGCAAATGTTTCCTTAATTAAACAATTCTGTTATCATTCCACTTTTAGTAAATGCTTCAGAGATAATGTTGCTTGTTAAATGGAAATTACGCCGCTCTTGAAGATTAACACGAACGCATAACTGTTGTTTCATAAATCAATGATGAATTAAAACTCGTAAATTAAGAGGTGTTTAAATTGGTGACTTTAATGATCTCTAGCGTGTAGGAAATTTCAATTAAGTATTATGTGATTGAAGAGACATTGCAAATCCAAGGCTAAAAACATCCCTGCACTTTTTAATCATGTAGTTACTACCACAATGACCAGCTTCCCTTTTATTTATTTCCCTCAGCAAAATTGTAGGGTATCGACATCACTGCTAGAGACGAATCATGAGGATAGCTTGGATAGAGAAGGTTAGAAAACGTAACGGCGCTATGGAAGTCAACGAGAAATAAGCGAAATAGGTTGGTAGGAAACCTTTTCAGCCACGAAGGGGTAGTTAGAGACATATTAAAAACAGAAACAGGAGTTAACAGGAGTAGAAGTAAATATATATTAGATTACTGTTATACATAAATATAGGGTTGTTCGGAAAGTCATTTCGTTTTTTTTTTTTGTGGAAATGAAAGACAGTTTTCGTATAATAAACAAATACTTTATTAAATTATATCTTGACCGTTCTGGTCCAACACCTTTTGCCATCTTTCTGGTAGCAGCATAATTCCACGCTCATAAAATTTTTGGTCTTTGCTGGCAAAAAACTGATCGAGGAGGTTTTTGACCTCCTCATTTGAGGTGAAGGTTTTACCGTCTAAAAAATTTTGGAGTGACCGGAACAAATAATAATCCGATGGTGCCAGGTCTGGAGAATATGGTGGGTGTAGCATTGTATCCCATTCAAGCTGTAAAAGCTTTTGGCGAGTGACCAAACTTGTGTGAGGTCTCGCGTTGTCTTGGTGAAACACTACACCTTTCCTGTTGATTAGTTCTGACCTTTTCTGTTGAAGTGCATCATTCAGTTTGTCCAGCTGATGACAGTAGACTTCCGAATTAATCGTTGTGTTATCCGGTAAAAGCTAAAAAAAAACGATTCCTTTAAAATCCCACCAAACAGACAGCATCACCTTTTTTTGGTGAATATCGGCTTTGGAAATGGTTTGAGCCGGTTCATCTTTTTTGCTCCATGACCTCTTGCGTTTGACGTTGTTGTATACAACCCATTTTTCGTCCCCAGTGATGATGCGCTTCAAAAACGGATCATTTTCGTGACGTTTGAGAAGCGAATCGCAGACGTCAATGCGGCGACACAGATTTCTCTCTGTGAGAACATGGGGAACCCATACATCGAGCTTCGAGGATAATCCCAGGCCTTTCAAGTGGTCATAAACTGTTGAATTTGATAAATTTAACCTCAATCCGATCTCACGTGTTGTTATTCGCCGGTTCACATCAACTAATGCCTTTATCGCGTCTTTATCAGCTTCAACCGGCCTTCCCGAACGTGGTGCATCTTCGACATCAAAATTGCCGGATCGAAATTTAGCGAACCAGTTCTGGCACTGGCGTACTGTCAACACACCTTCTCCATACACATCAGTCAATTTCTTTCTGGCTTGAACAGCATTTTTACCCTTTCTGTAGTAAAACAGTAAGATATGTCGAAAATGCTGCTTATCGCTCTCCATATTTAAAAGGGCACCAACCAAAAACTACTGCGTAGAATTAATTGGAATTTTTCACACACAAGCCTTGCTATATGAGCTCTCAAAGCATATAAAAATTATACGGCTTAAATGTGAAGTTGCGTGCAAAAGAATACAATTAAATCCTCTGTCGGGAAAAAACGAAATGACTTTCCGAACAACCCAATAGTTATATAAGGATGTAGGATGTTCTTGTCTTAAAGAAATTCTAAGGTTTCATATAAATAATTTTAAATTTGACGAAAATTTTTTCCTAATAAAATGGCAGTTTCTACTTAGCTGTAAATTCCAAAGTAACCGAGTGTTTTATTTTGCAATTGTTTTCGATTAGAAGGAAAAGAGAAATGCAATACGCATTGGTGATTTATCGTTGGTATTTATCATGCGGAACCTGATCCGCCATTTATTTTATTTCTTTTCGTGTATGATAGAAACCATCCGATATTGAAGCACTGCGCGGCATCGGGATAATGTTATCTTTATCCGATGCTTGGTCCTTTTTGCTTTGTAAGGATTACTCAGATCCTTCTCCTTGGACAATATTAAACATGACAGGTCTATGTCCGTTGATGTCAAGGTTATACGTACACATATAAAAATTGTAGATGTAATAGTGAAACACCTGTAGCACTGTTTATAATTTGAGATTTTGTACAGTTTTATTTATTTATTTCATAAATAATTTCTTTTATCTTTTTGAGTAAATCTCTTTTTACTTTCAGGTTTTATTTTGTTTTTAGAATGCAGTACCTTTACTCCTATCCCGAGCTAAACTTCGCATTTCCCTAAAACTAGAACAACCCACATCCTTAACTATTTGCGAACAGTAATCGAACCTAGGTCTACCTCTACCCCTCCTAACTCCTGTTTCTGCCTCTAATATGTCTCTGACTAGACCTTCATGCCTGAGAAGGTGTCCTACCAACCTATCTCGCCTATTTTTTATTGACTTCCATAGAGTCCTCTGTTCTCCTATTCTTTCCAATACCTCTTCATTTCTAACCTTTTCTACCCACGATATCCTCATCATCCGCCTATAACACCACATTTTGAACGCTTCTAACCTTTTTTTTCCGACGCTCCCACTATCCATGTTTCGCACCCGTACAAACATACATCTTTAACAACCTTTTTCGAATTTCTAAATTAACCGTTCGCGAGCACAAAAGTGACTTCTTTATACTGAAGGCGACTCGACCGTGCGCTATCCTCTGGTTATTATCCCTACTACCCCTTCCGTCCTGACTTATCTGACTTCCTAGATATCAGCCACTTCATCTAATTTTTCGTCTTCTCTATCTTTATATTCGCTCTTTCCGTACTTTTTCATTTTATTCTATTTTACATCTACCTGGTTTAATAATGAAATGTTTAATTCTTGGTCATCACAATACTTAAGGGTTGAAATTGGTTCAATAATAAATTGGATAAATATTCGAGGTGTGAGATAATCTGTGAGATAGTCCAAACAGAAATGACGAAAATTTGAAGGTAAATACTCATGATTCATTTTATTTCAAATTGTTGCTAATTAAATTAAAAGTTAATTTCATTATAAATATGCATCATACTAAGTACTGAGTGAGTTCTAAAAATCGTCGAAATAGACCAGATCACACACGGAGAGCAAATTGTCGCGTCAACAATAAGAAAAAAAAAATGAATGCCGTTTTTCATGTTAACAGTAAAAAGTGATTGTCAACATTATAGTTGGCTTTGATCTGTCCCGAGTCGCGCCTTTTCCAAAGTAACAGGTGTTAAAAGTTTGTGAGACGAAGAAAAGAAAAATTTACGATCCGTTTAGAATCGCGTTCGGCTATTTGTTATTGGTGGTTTAAAACGTCGAATAAATTTTAAAAATAGTCCCGTGGCTGAGAACGAAAGTGAATGTTGTTGTTTCGGGTTTTTATTGTCCGTTCTTTTTAAGCTACATTTAATGGTGAAATAAAAGTGATGACCGTCCAGTCGTCGGTAATTTGGTCTGGAGTGGCAATGAAAATTATCTAAAAAGAAAAGCAATTAATGCCACATTTAAAATTAAATCGCATTAATCTATGTACGTAATTACATAAGACTAAGTGCTTCATGGTATAAACCCACTTGTTTCTATTTAACGAACTGCATCAGTGATGCATTTTCTAGGAAAAACGCCGGGTAAGTGTAAAATTACTCAGTAAAACTTAAGTCTGACACCATGTCAGTCGAGTAAATAGGAGAAAGGGTTGCTGTCGCTAGACAGTTTAGGTAAGAGGGAAATTCGACTTGCTTTTGGGAGATGCGTTGAGCGCGTAAAGAATTTATCCTTTTACTTTCCATGCAAAATGGAGCAAATCTAATAAAGAATCAAAAGGGTCATTCGTGTCTTTGTAGCGATAAAAGCAAATCAAATTACATTTACTTACCTTTTAGCATAACACTATTAACATGAGTGAAGAAATGATTTATTGAACGGCTTTCGTCTTTGCAACTTTGTCACCATTTCACCTCGATTGGAATGCATTAAAGTCTTTCAATCGCTAATAACTTTTGATTGAAACAAGTTACAACGTTAGTAGTTATAACTAATGCCTTAATAAAATATTATATTTTGGTTGATTTGGTGAAGTGAAGAAAAATGCCAGTTGAAATAGAAAAGTCGTAAACGTTTGGAAAGTAATATCCTAATATCCTCGGGAATCCGACACTACCCAGTCGTACGGGCGACTTTTGAAGATTTTTCCTTTTCCACGAAAACAAAAAAAACTAAATTTCCTTAACTTACGCTACCTCGAACTTTCATCAGTAGTTCTAGTGTATTGGAAGAATTTAAATTTTAATTATGTATAGTAGTTTTTTTCCAGGGTTGCGGTCAAATAATTACACACCGTCAACATATAGTTGTGAACAACAACAACATATAGTTGTGTAATTATTTGACCGCCACCCTGGAAAAAACTATATAATTTAATAGTAACGGTCAGGAATCTAACTTAAATTTAAATTTTAAGTAAAAAATCTCTTCTAAATTAAATTAAGTAAGGTCCAAGGGCAAGACCCCACAAGCAATTGTGGATGGGCGAAGGTTTGAAATGGGATCAATCGATTGTCCATGGTGGTACTGTGGTACACTGTACATACATAAATGCTCTAGAATATATTGAAAATCGATGCGTGCAATTTTGCATGAAGTCGGAAAAGGACATTTTTCTGTACCATTATAAGTAGATGTCATGGAAGTATGACTCTTGACTATTTGGTGTAATGTAGACCTACCAATACTATCCTACCTTTCAGGGTGGATTAATACAAAGTCAGCTTTGGCCACAGGAATTTAAGTAGCAAAACCTATGATTGGGAAATATCAATTTTTCCAAATTTTGGTGTCCTCTAGCAGCTATTTTAGGTTCTGATATCTACATAAATTTCTTTAGTCAAAACTGACTTTATATTAGTACAAGTCCATCCTGAAAACTTGGTTAAAAAACATTGGCGGAACTACGCTTATCCAGATGATTTTATTGCAGCACATCTGGTACATCAGATATAGTGATGATATTGTAATTTTTGGGGAAGATCAGTTTAGGGATAGGAAGGAACTGATATATCTTTTGAGATCGGTTAGGTTAGGATTATAAGTTTATACGGTAGGAAAAGACAACACTAATGAAGTGAAAGTAAAGTAAAAACAAAAAACGATAATTCTTCTCGAACATTAATCTCGAAGACGTTATTGTAGGTAAATGTTCGGTTTCCTTCAAGGCCGCGGTCTCCTTGGTTGGCACTTGTGGAATAGATGTATCGCATCGTTTTCCACGAAACTATTCTCATCTGTTTTGCGTTATTTATTATAATCGTCCTCGGTCCAATAACTGTTTTCGATACGCGGTCTCGTCGTGCACATCACGAATGCACGGACAACAGAGAGCAGAGATTGCGGCCGCTCTCTGATTTAATATAAAAAGTCTCTTATTTATGAAAACGTCGTATCGAGGAGGAGATAACGTAGAACAGTAGGCCGCGTTGTCACTAGCAGCGAGAAGATGTTTTAGGCAGTTGTTCTTTGTAAAGCTGGAAGGGGAAGGTAGCTTTCATAGTCGTTCCGGTCGTGCTTTAGCAGTAGCTTTCGCGCCCTCATATGAAAAGTGCTCGGAGCTTTCCCGGTAACGACACGATTTTGTGATGAGAAATGCTTGTGATTTGTGACTGATTTTTCGACTATGCACGATGGCAAGAGAAAAAAGGTCCACATTTAGAAGAGACGTGACCACCGAAACTAGCCAACAATTTCCACAAGTTAAGGAGGAAACTAATGAGTTAATTGGGGAGCACGAGAGTAAGTTGTTAAGTTTTCGTAATCCTTTCGCGTAAAGATGAATACACAACATGATTTAGATAACATACATCCAATAAAACCTTTAAAACAAAAATATAAATAATTTACAGGTGTATTTAACAAATAACTCTTTTGAAATGTATTAAATTATACCTATGTTTAATAATAAAGCAAATTTTGCGATTACAAAAAACTTTTAGAAATCATAAAGACCTTGTAGGTCAATACGTGACATTTATTAATTATTGTTAGTAAATATTGTGACGTCAATGTGCCGGATAGAACATACGTAATGTGGTCTAATTAATTACCTTAAAGATAAAAAAAACAAAAGCTAATATGATCAGACTTAACAGAAATCTTAGTTTTAAAACCGAAACGTATTATGACTAAATTTTAGTTATCGATTCCTTTTTAACTTCTAAATTACGTCGAACGGACTTTTTCGGTCATAAACTTATCGCTATCGGCTATAGATAGTTTATTAGTGATGATCTTATACAGAAGTTATCTCACATTTGTGATTTAAGTGCAGTTAAAGAACATATAAACGCAGAAATTCCTATGAGAATATAAAATCATAATAAAATGTGTCAAAACCGCTAAATGTACTGACTTGAAATATTAAAGTGTTTGCTAATGTATAGGTGGCCAATTTTTTTAATCAAAAATAGCTATTTATTAATCAACTAAGCATTGTGATTGTAACTGAATAATTTATAAAATCTGCGAGTTATACAGGGTGTATATATGAAGAAATAACTTCTTTTTTTTAATTCGAATAATCCTTTCTAGGAAACGAAATTTTTTTGCATCGTACACATCAAAAAAAATAAAAGAAACATAAGTATAACTTCACAACTCAAAAAAAATGAAAGTTATTTTCTACGCTTTTACCATATGTTTGTAAAGAAATCGTTAAAAATGTAAATATGAACATTGTAATTAATGTATTCAAAAACGGTTGTTCCATATCAAAATTTATTGCTGTAGAAGATTAAAATTGCCTATCAATTTTAGATTAATCATATTTTATGTAAATTTGGTGATTAATACTTTAAATATTTACAACAATATAATAACAATAACAACAGAGCAGTGGGTACAATATAAAAAAAGCGTTAAAACCCAGTATCCAGTATCAGATGCGAGAATTTCTGGAATAACCGACGCATATAAATTGTTTTGGTACCTTTTTCAACAACGAAACCAAAAAATATTTTATTTTACGCGAAACGGATGACGCAGTACCTTGTAGTTACGGAAATAGTGTTATTTTGTATAATTACTTGTCAATTTTTAAAAAGCATGCGAAAAAAACATGTCCTGCACGTATGATTAAATAAATAAGTATCTCTGGGAATCCCCTTGAAATGAGGTTTTACATAATTTAAACTAATCAGTTTTGCTTTTGCTTTTGGTGAGTACTCCTGCATATAAATTTAAAAACCTACCCAGTAATGATAAAATTAATAACTATTTCCGATCTGTATTTGTGCATGAAAATAATAATTAAATGTACTAGTACTGTAAAATCAATGCTGTACAGTTATAGGTATCACAAAGCTTTCACGTTACACATATTGATAACTATACAGTAGCTTACTAACTTGACATAAAGGATTGAAACGTACTGGAAGCAGAAACGGGAGTAAATAGAGGTAGAGGAAGGTCTAAATTAGACTACCGTTTACTCCACAATTTCCTAATAAAACTCAATTGTATGTCTTATCAACAGTTTAATATTGATTGAAGCATGTCTTGTTTAACTTTCTCATCGATATTTGTTTTTGTTAACAATCTACTAATTTTCGAAATCGCTCATGGTGCTTGACACAACACATACAGAGATAAATAATTAATGACAATGCTTTAAATCCAAAACGAAACTAGGAAATAATGCATTAAATGTGTAAGTAATAATATCATAGTAACTCATTGACAATGTTAAAACTTTGTTTGAAAATTATTATACGAAAAACCTAAGTCGGATTAAATATTTATAATTATATACGCATATTGGATTATCTTGTTTGTTTTGTTACTAACGACTAATTTCTGGCAATATAGGAAATAGTTTCCTATATCAATCCGATACATTTCATTCCACTTGTGTTGTAGTTATTTTGTTTATCTGCCATGTTTACCGTATAGCTAGTTAGACATTGTGCCCCGATATCGGGAGTTTATGTAAATTAAACTGATAATATGTGACCAGCAAGAATCCCAATAACCTCTTGTACAATAGCGTTAATAAACGTACAAACACACTACGGATTCGTGTCCAAACAATAACAATAATAAATGAAAATTGTAAAGGAAATAACGCACAAACGCTTTTGTTTAGTTCAAAATCAGTAATAGTAAATAACTTGGCGAATACTAAATAAGTTGATTAATTATTGATATTGATTTAAAGGAATTTTGAAAACTGAAAGCAATTGGCTAAATATAAACTCGCCAGAGCATTGGCGCGTATAGCCAGAGCCCGGGTTCGATTCCCGGCGGGGGTGTGTCAACAGCAATAATTTTTCCCTCATTAATTTGAGGTAGTTTGTAGTGGGTAAAAATTGAGAATACTTCATATTAAAACTAACTCCCTTCGGGAAGATTTCTACATTGTATGTATATTTATAAACTAACTGGGTGAAAACTTCGGTTAAATGTGAACTAACCGCGTGAAATTTTAAAACATTCTACTAAATGTGGACTAAGCGGGTTAAAATTGAAAACATTCTGCTAAATGTGGACTAACTAAGTGAAAATTGAAAGCAATTGGCTAGATATAGACTAACTGGGTGAAAAATTCGGCTAAATGTGGACGAAGCGGTTGAGAATTTAAACATTCTGCTAAATGTGGACTAAGCGGGTTAAAATTGAAAACATTCGGCTAACTATGGTATAACAGGGTGAAAATTAAAACAATTCGACTAAATTCATCATTATGAGGTCTTCCGTCCGAAGGTTGATTGAACATCAGGCATCTATACCTTTTCGTATTTTGAATCAATCTTCGCATTTCCCTAAACCTATGAACATCCCACACCCTTAACTATGTGTGAACGGTAGTCTAATCTAGGTCTACCTCTGCCCTCTTAACTTTCAGATACTAGTAACATGTCCTTAACTAACCCTTCCCATTTAAGAAAGTATTTTAGTATCTACGCCCACCGTTAACGTTTCACAAACAGCTATAACAACGTATCTTCAGATAAATAAATTACCTATCCCTATAAATAACTTTTTGTTGTAAAGAAGTCATTATATGGCAAGGAAAAGGTAACAGTGGCAAGATGACATGAAGGAAATGAAGGAATTCCAACGTTTGAAGAATATTGAATCTTTAGTTTCATGGCGACTTTAAATTTCTTTATTGAAAACATCTTGATCAGTTGTTCATAGTGAAAAAGCAGAGAGTTCTCGAAGCTTTTAGTAGAATAGTTTATTGAATATCTTAGAAAAAATGGTAAAATTTGAATGTTAAATGCTCTATCAATAAACGCAATCATTCTTAAGTTAATTTAAAATAAAGAAAGCATCATTTACTTGAGCTATTGCGCCTGTTTTATTGTTATGTAAAAATGAAATAAATTTGGTATGATATGTAGCAGTAATAGTATGTGATAATTAACAATGACTTATCATGAAAATTTTCAATCAAGCCGTGCAGAATGTGTCAGAATATGGGTTAATGACGTGATTCTAAAGATTTCGTGATTGATTGTATTTGTGCAACACCAGGAATATAATTTTTCTCATAATCAGTCATTTGTGAAAGTCATTTTAATGTTCGACAGGTACCTACATGCATTACAGACCGGGTACCAATTGCATTTTATTATTGTTTTAATGAACTGCACCTTTTACTAGAAATACCAACGATTAAAACACTCACAACGAACAACTTAAAAAAGATGGCATTACATAAGAAAGATGACGTTTTGTTAAGAAAGGCAAATATTCTTGACACATAAGTTAGTATGTTGTAAGCAAGAATGGAAAAGAATCCTTTTTTAGAATTAGTACGAAACCTGATGGTCTTGATTTTTTTCTAGGGTGCTATTTTTACTTAATAATCATGCGAACAAACTAAATATTTATTGATATTTTTCGAACCCTTTAATGATACTCATATTAAATACGATCGTATGTGGAAGAAGGGACAAAAGGTATTAGGATATCAAGAAGGAAATATAATGGAAGAAAAAGGTATTGGAAACAGGGACGAAAAGTAGATACGAGAGAGGGAGGGATGTTTGAAGAGATTAAAAATTAATTAGGAGCGGGCGAGGGAGCGGTTGAAGGAAGCGATAGATATAAGGGAAATGATAGGGAACATATGCAAAAAATGATATGGGGAAAGAATTTAAGGAAGAAAGAGGTGTCATGATATGCGGGACTGGAAATGGGATTGGGTGCCAAGGTATTTAGAAGGAGGGAGGGAAATAAGCATTGTAGCAAAATTTAGGAGAGAGAATGAGTGTAGGGGATGTAAATATTGAAAAACGAAGAGGACAAACGGTGTAGAATATGCGGCAGGGAGGAAGAATGTCTCCAACTTGTGATGGGAAAATGCTACGTATTGGCAAATATGAGGAAGGGTGTAAGCAGAGCCAACTGGGGGTCATTTTTGCTTTTAGGATGGTGACAGAGGAGGAAATAAAGGTAGTGGGGAAGAGGGGAGAACAGATAGATATTAATACGAGTAAAAACTATCATCATCATCATAAGGTTATCAGTCCTAAGACTGGTTGGACACGTACCTCCACTCTTTCCTATCCTGCGCCAATCTTCGCATTTCCCTAAAGCTAAAGCAACCCCTATCCTTAACTATTTGCGAAGAGTAATCTAATCTAGGCCTACCTCTACCCCTCCTAACTCCTGTTTCTGCCTCTGACTAGACCTTCATGCCTGAGAAGGTGTCCTACCAACCTATCTCGCCTATTTTTTATTGACTTCCATAGAGTCTTCTGTTCTCCTATTCTTTCCAATACCTCTTCATTTCTAACCTTTTCTACCCACGTTATCCTTATCATCCGCCTATAACACCACATTTCGAACGCTTCTAACCTTTTCTTTTCCGCCGCTCCCACTGAGCATGTTTCGCACCCGTACAACGCCGTGCTCCAAACATACACCTTTAACAACCTTTTTCGAATTTCTAAATTAACGGTTCGCGAGCATAGAAGTGACTTCTTTTTATTAAAGGCGACACGACTCTGCGCTATCCTCTGCTTTACGAGGGTGGATTGATAAGTTTCCGGCCTAACCAAGAGATGACGCCACTAGGCCTACCTTGAGGTGACATTCTATAGTACCATCCTTGGATAGCTTGTAGCTATAGTTTCAGCCCGATCTCCTTGCTAGTGTAGGTTTGACAGCACGCTGAACAAGACGCCTCTGTGGTTTTCGTAAAAATGGAAAAGCAGGAAAATCGTGCTGTCATCAAATACTTTTATTTGAAGGGGTTAACGCCGAAGGAAATTAAAAAAGAGATGGACTCAACACTGGGGACATCCTCCCCGTCATATTCAACCGTTAAGCAGTGGGTTTCCGAGTTTAAAAAGGGTCGTGTGAGCACCTCTGATGGGCCTCGCTCAGGACGCCCCGTTGAGGTCACAACTCCAGATATGATCGAAAAAATTCATCAAATAGTGCTGGGAGACCGCAGATTGAAAGTGCGTGAGATAGCTGAGACCTGTAAGATGTCATATGAACGTGTGCAACATATTTTGCACCAACATTTGCATATGGAAAAGCTCTGTGCAAGATGGGTGCCGCGTTTGCTAACAGTCGACCAAAAATTGATTCGAAAAAACATTTCTACCGCAAATTTGTCATTGTATAAGCGTAATCCAAGCGAATTTTTGCGTCGATTCGTAACCGTTGACGAAACGTGGGTCCACCACTACACTCCTGAAACCAAAGAACAGTCTAAACAGTGGATTGGACCAGGGGAACCAACTCCAAAGAAGGCAAAAACAATTTTTTCGGCGAACAAGGTTATGGCTACTGTTTTTTGGGATGCAAGAGGTATTATATACATTGATTACCTTGCAAAGGGTAATACTATCACTGGTCAATACTACGCAGACTTATTGCAACGTTTGAGCCACGAGGTGAAAATTAAACGACCTCATCTGGCGAAGAAAAAAATCTTGTTTCATCACGATAACGCACCAGCGCACACGTCAATCGTTGCGACGGCTAAAATCAACGATCTAAAGTTTGAATTGATGCCGCACCCTCCTTACTCTCCAGACCTAGCCCCGAGTGACTATTTTCTGTTCCCTAATCTCAAAAAATGGCTTGGCGGTAAGAGATTTGCGGACAATGAAGAAGTAATCGAAGCTGTAAATGGTTATTTTGAGGAGCTTGACGAATCAGTCTATAGAGATGGCATTAATAGACTGGAACACCGCTATGAGAAATGTATCAGCCTTGGAGGAGATTATGTTGAGAAATAAAAAAAAAAAATTTTTAAAAACCTTGTTTTTCTTGGTCAGGCCGGAAACTTATCAATCCACCCTCGTATATCCCTACTACTCCTTCCATCCTCACTTATCTGACTTCCTAGGTATCTAAAATCAGCCACTTCTTCTAATCTTTCATCTCCTATCTTTATATTCGCTCTTTCCCTACTTTTTCTTCCGTTGCATACCAGTATTTTAGTGTTACTTTTATTTATTTGCATACAGTACTGATCTGTCAGTACCGCTTCCATTTTATTTAAAGCTATCTCTAGCAAAATAATTTTATGTTTCAATAAAGTCTATATAATTAATTAATAAAGTTCATTAATCCGATTGCGATTGCCATTTCCGAAACCGTGACATGGCCCATATATGTAACAACATGTTTTGGAAAATAATTGATAAATGAATTAGTCGTGTTGAGCATGTCGAACGCCTACAGCAGAAAACTTCGAATTTAAAACTACCTATTTAGAGAGTTTCCCGATGGCAGCCTGTCACATGTCGATGTCGTCTGACGACAAGCCGGGCTAATTTATTTTTACCGAATTTTATTGTACCTCCGTACAATCACAAATAGCCCAATGAGGAAGGAGCGATCGGGTTATGCGTAATAAGTTGTATTGTCAGCGCGTGGGAGCATACATAAACTGTGTATCTACTTAAAATGTTAAAAAGAAACACACAAATCCATTAAAGTAATTACTTACTTCGATTTAGATTCGATAACGACTGCGATCCTACATACATATAAAAAAAAAACAGTAAGAAAAAGTAAGGAACATTAGGCAGGGAATCAGACAGGAATGCACACTGTCACCGCTACTTTTTAATCTATACATCGAAGACGTAAAGATAGTACAACTGTAGGGATAGATATACAGGGGCAATAGATTAGTATGCTTAAATTTGCAGATGATATAGCAGTATTAGCAACTAGGAAGGAAGAGTTAGAGATAGCTTTAAATAAAATAGATGCGGTACTGACAATACAGTACTGTGTGAAAAAATATAAGTAATATACAAATATGTAAGTAAAATACTGGTATGTAAGAGAAGAAAAAGTAGGGAAAGAGCGAATATAAAGATAGGAGACGAAAAATTAGAAGAAGGTATCTAGGAAGTTAGATAAGACAGGACGGAAGGAGTAGTAGGGATATAAAGCAGAGGATAGCGTAGGGTCGAGTGGCCTTCAATAAAAAGAAGTCACTTCCATGCTCGCGAATGGTTAATTTAGAAATTCGAAAAAGGTTGTTAAAGGTGTATGTTTGGAGCGCGGCGTTGTATGGGTGCGAAACATGTACGATGGGCGCGACGGAAAAGAAAAGGTTAGAAGCGTTTGAAATGTGGTGTTACAGGCGAATGATGAGGATACTGTGGACAGAGAAGGTTAGAAATGAAGAGGTATTAGAAAGAATAGCAGAACAGGGGATTCTATGGAAGTCAATAAGAAATGGGCGAGATAGGTTCATCAAGGTCTAGTCAGAGACATATTAGACGCAGGAACAGGAGTTACGAGGAATAGAGGCAGACCTAGATTAGATTACTGTTCGCAAATAGTTAAGGATATGGGTTGTTGTTGAACAGGGAAGAATTGCGGCTTTTATATTTACATACACCACAGTTACATTAACGTTTTTACCTGTCATAAGCACTGGTGATCAAATGATCTGATAAAATTGCTTAAATGGTAACAGAGCATTGACGATGAGTAATGGTGATGCTTCAAAGTCAAACATTTAAACATCTAAACGGAAGAATGCTTTTTCAAAACAAATGAAGAAATACTTTGGTATCTAGCTGGAAGGGCAGATTTTCCAACAGAACCCTTTATGTAACGAAGAATAGTGGCAGCAAGGTCTGCAAAGAAGGCGGAATAGTGAAATTAAACTACAATGTCTTTCACAAAAGAGGATTTCCAAGAATTTAATTTTAGGCGTTCCAAGCGTTTGGAAGGCAAAGTGTCTTTGAATTAAAATCTGTCGTTTAAAAGTGGTGTCAAAGTAAAGGAATATAACGTTTAATAGAATGTTTAATTAGATATACTTGCATTTATTAAATATCTAACGCGTTACAAAATGATCCAATATGATGTCACCAAAAAACACAATTTTTTCTGAAAATAAAATTTTAATTTACTTTATGGAATTGGTCAAGGACCTTTTTATACTTCTTATTATTATCAACCCCCATAAAATAGAAGAACAAGATATTTTTCAGAATAACGTAAAACTTAGATATGTTTTTTCGAAAATCCTAAACCGAATTGCTAATCTAATTTACCGTTTCGTTTTACCAGTAAACTTATAAAAAATATACGTTATAGGGCGATTAAGTTTAAAAAATCGTTCCTCAACCTTGCTGTTTAAAAATGATGTGTTGTAATGATGCTGTTTTATTTCTAAAGTTCACGTGAAATGTTATCAGGAGCAGTAAGTAACGATGGCGCCTCGAAAGGCTTAGATACAGTTGTATGTATATGTAGCCTAAAAAGCCGTTGTACAATTAACTTAATACATTAATGCAAACATAACGTTCAATTTATGAACTAAAATGTAATACAAAAGGAGTCTTTATGTCATATTTTTACGGAAAGATTGAAGGATTTTCTGATCACAAAAACAAGAGTAAAACTGTAGTAAAAAATACACCAACAACATTTACTGGATTTTTCTAGCATTTGTGGTATAAAAATATATTTATACTTTATAGTAACTGAATAAAAATTAACATTGTAAAATTATAAAAACAATAGCAATAACTGCTTAAAAAATACGTATCGATCACACATTCGGTGATTGGTGAGAAACACTATTACTATTTGGGTCAATTTCGGAAGGCGAGGTTAGCAACACCTTATAGGAAGGAAAAAAGCTGCCGCTATCGAAAGTAAGATATTTTTCCCTGGTTTTAGGGACGAGTATACAAAGTTTCTTTCATCTCCGACATTTTAATTATTAAACAGTTGAAATGAACCTCTTTGAAGTAATAAAAAAGAGAAATAATTCATATTCTTTGTAATTCAACAATGTCCAAAAGAAGATTGCAGTTTTATTCAAATACCCTCGAGAAACATTATAATGAAATGGTTCAGAGACTTAAAGCAATACGGTGTACAAATCATTGGACCATTTTAAATATCAAACCATTACGAGTTTTATATTATTTTTAAAAGTTATGAATTTTCACCAGTTTATCACGCATTTTGAATGTAAATTTCTACCTTTAAAATTGTAGATACGGAATATATTGAATTGCCAAGTGCCTGTGCCAACGAAAGGACAAAATAGCGCTAATGTTTCAAATTCTATGAATCTAATAAAATAATAAAAATTTATAATTAAACAAGGTTTGCATGAGTTTTTTACACTCATGTACATATTATGTATAATATATTAACCATTCAATGTGAAATTGGTAGTATTTTGCAAAAGTTAAATGCGGTATCGTTCCAAAAACAGTGGGACTATTGTATGTATAGTCTTTACAGAACAGTCTCCACAGTTTCAAGTTCATTACGTTAAAACATCACGGTAATTAGTAACTGAATGAGAAAGAAATGCAATGAGGTGGAGTTCCTCTTAGATGATAAGTCAATACTAAGACAAAATATTTGTCTTCACTACTGAATATGAATTAGTGTCTATAGATATACGAGCTCTGTTCAAAAAGTATCGCGAATTTTGAATTCCCGATTTTCGATTTTTTTGTGTCTCTCACTTATGCCGACAAGTTCGGCCAGGTAGAATGTTCAGTTAAATTTTAACAGCTGCTTTGGTGGTACGTTTGGCTTGTCTTCGATTTTTGACTATTCTAAAAAAAGGATCAAATTTTGTGTTAAAAACCAAAATTAAGTGCTTGGATGCATTCCGAATATTGACTGTGGTATATGGTAAAGGTACCTTGGACCGAAGCAACGTTTATCGATGGTACAAAATGTTCTCAGAGGGCCGAGAACATGTGAACGACGAGGAGGGTGCCGGACGCTCGAGCACATCAACAACAGACGAAAATATTGACGAAGGAAGAAAATAGTATTGGCCAATCTTCGAATCACCGTTAGAGAAGATGCTGAGGACCTAAGTATATCGATTGGCTCCTGCCATCCGATTGTTACCAATGATTTGGGAAAGAGACTGGTCGCAGCAAAATTCGTATCAAAATTGCTCAAACAGCATCGCATTAACATTGTTAAGGAGCTGTTGAACTATGTCCACGACGACCCAAATTTGCTCCATAGAGTCATTACTGGTGACGAATCATGGGTTTATGGTTATAACGTCGAAACCAAAGCTCAATCATCCTAATGCAAAATGCCGCACGAGCCAAGACCGGAAAAAGCGCTCTAAGTTAGGTCGAATGTGAAGGTGTTGCTTACAGTTTTCTTCGATTGCAGGGGCATGGTGCAACATTAGTTCTTGCCACAAAGTAGAACGGTCAACAAGGAATATTACCTGCAAGTTATGCGTAATTTGCGAGAAGTAATCCGCCAGAAACGCCCGGATTTGTGGAAGAACAAAAATTGATAACGACCCTGCTCACACGTCGTTGCTTTTACGCGAATTTTTGGCCAAAAACAACACACTAATAATGCCGCAGTCACCGTATTCCCCACATCCTACGCCCTATGACTTATTCCTGAAACTGAAGGGGTCCACAAAACGACGACGCTACGCTAAGATTGAGGAGATAAAGACGACATCGAAGGAGGAGCCGAACAATATAACAAAAAATTATTTTTTGAAGTGCTTTAAGGATTGGAAAAAACATTGGGACAAATGTAAAATATCTGGTGGGGATTACCTTGAAGGGGACAAAATTTGATATTGATGAATAAAAAATAATTGTTAAAAAAATACAAAATTCGCGATATTTTTTGAAGCGACCTCATACATTACATAAAGGTTCGTTGAAGTATAGCACCGGTGGACTTAAAGTAAGTAAGTAAAGTACTAGGGTCAATTGAAAAGTCCCCGGCCTGACACATAGATGGCGGCACCAGAACTAAATCCATATGATTTTCACTTAGTCCTAACCTTCAAAAGACGCGTCTATAAATTTGACGGCTGTCGGATCATTAGTTTGTGAATTATAGCATTTTTAGTGAAGCAACTTTTGTTATTGTGAAAAAAATGGATAAAAAGGAATTTCGCGTGTTGATAAAATATTGCTTTTTGAAGGGAAAAAATACAGTTGAAGCAAAAACTTGGCTTGATAACGAATTTCCGGACACTGCCCCAGGAAAATCAACCATCAAGGATTGGTATGCTAAGTTTAGACGTGGTGAAATGAGCACCGAAGACGGTGAACGCAGTGGACGCCCAAAAGAGGCTGTTACGGACGAAAACATTAAAAAAATCCACAAAATGATTTTGAATGACCGTAAATTGAAATTGAATGAAATAGCAGACACTCTACAGATATCAACGGAACGTATACATCACATCATTCACGAATATTTGGGTATGAGAAAGCTCTGTGCAAAGTGGGTGCCGCGCGAGCTCACTTTTGACCAAAAACAACGACGAGTTGATGATTCAGAGCAGTGTTTGAAGATGATCACGCGTAATAAACCCGAGTTTTTGCGTCGATATGTGACAATGGATGAAACATGGCTCCATCATTTCACTCCGAAGTCCAATCGACAGTCATCGGAGTGGACTGCACACGATGAACCCGCTCCAAAGCGTGCAAAAACGCAACAGTCGGCTGGCAAGGTTATGGCGTCTGTATTTTGGGATGCGCGTGGAATAATTTTCATTGACTACCTTGAAAAAGGAAGGACCATCAACAGCGACTATTACATAGCGTTATTGGACCGTTTGAAGGACGAAATCGCCGAGAAACGACCGCATTTGCAGAAAAAGAAAGTCCTGCTTCACCAAGACAATGCACCGTCTCACAAGTCAGTGAAAACGATGGCAAAAATTCATGAATTGGGCTTCGAATTGCTTCCGCATCCACCGTATTCTCCAGATCTGGCCCCCAGCGACTACTTCCTGTTCTCAGATCTCAAAAGAATGCTCGTTGGGAAAAAATTTTCGTCGAATGAAGAGGTGATCGCCGAAACTGAGGCCTATTTTGAAGCAAAGGACAAATCGTACTACAAAAATGGTATCGAAAAGTTGGAGGATCGCTATAATCAGTGTATCACCCTTGAAGGGAATTATGTTGAATAAAAAAAACGAATTTTGCAAAAAAAATGTGTTTTACTATTTTAGGCCGGGGACAAACCCTAGTGTCACCATCCTTATGAATACCTATTATTGATCATATCGACTACCACGCCAGCCTGAAAAAGTGTTTTGATTATTTATCAGTCAAAATCGACAATGTTTAAAACTGAAGAAAACATCTCACTGAAACACTATCAGGGAAACCCCCGTACTGATTCTCAGATGGCCTATTTCAAAGGATAAATTTAACTGCTTGTCTGATTGACGCATTTCAGTCGCAATCCTTGAACGCAATCGAGGACAAATTCCCGGGTGGTGTCTGCTGCCTTCAAAGATCCCTTCAGCGCCAGTAGGAAATTACAACATTTACATAACAGTCAATAATAACTAACCAATGAGTAATACAGAAGCTAATAAGCAATGTCTGATTGAACTGTCCCAACCATGTGAAAGGCAATTACGCAAATAAACACTTCGACAGACGGTCTTAATAGCATATAATTCTTATATTGTAAAATCGATAACTTCTTCTCTTGACGAATATGTAAAGCGATTGCTAAATTAATTCACTTCCTGAAAGTTATAAATGAAGAGGCACTAGAAAGAATAGGAGAACAGAGGACTATATAGAAGTTAATAAGAAATAAGTGGGTAGGGCACCTCCTCAGGCATGAAGGGCTATAGTCAGAGACATATTAGAGGCAGAAAGAGGAGTAGAACCTAGATTAGATTAGCAGGGGCAGATCTTGAATTTGTGGGGCCCTGGGCTAATACTGGTTAGGGGCCCTACCTAATTACCCAACCAACAAAAAACAGTTTTCTGTAGTGATGTATATATATATATAATATATGTTAAGTACAGGAAGAAAATAGGACAACAAAATATTTTATTTATTTATTAAAACATTATTTATCGCAAAATAAATTGACAGGCTATGAATGGTCATGTTATATAAATTATAAAGTAACCTTTCTGCATTTTTGTGCTGCAAATTCCTTTATTTGGTCATCGCACTGTAAGTCCTTTGTTAAATCGCAATTTATGAAAAGAACTGTTAAATGATTTAGTCGATAGTTCAACATTGTTGTCCTGTATTTGTATTCTATATACGACATNCAAACACGCTGGTGCTCGCTACAATATAAAACTAGTGGTTATCCGTCGCGGCTTCGCCCGTACTTGTTGCCGCTTATAAATTCAACAGCCATGATTTTGATGACATTTCTCATTCTTAAAGTTTCGTTATTTTCATAAGACACGTAACTGGACTATATATTTAAGATAGCGGTTATTGGTTGTTCCTTTGCCCGCAGTATATGTGAAAAATTGGTAAACATTCAAAATATCGCGTATTACTTAAGAGCTACGATTGTGATGAAAAAAAATCTAAGAACATAATACGCCGTTCTTAGAACAAAAATTGGCTTTTGCACCTTGATGACACATCGTTGCTTCTGCGTGAATTTTTGGCCAAAAACAACACACTAATGCTGCCACAGCCACCGTATTCTCCAGATCTGGCCCCCTGTGACTTTTTGTTGTTCCAAACTGAAGAGGTTCATGGAAGGACGACTCTACGCAACGATTGAAGAGATAAAGACGGCATCGAAGGAGGAGCTGAACAAGATCACAAATTTTTTGAAGTGCTTCGAGGATTGGAAAAAACGTTGGCACAACTGTATAATATCTGGTGGCGATTACTTTGAAGGGAACAAAATAGATATCCATGAATAAATAATTTTTGAAAAAACACAAAATTCGCAATGCGTTTTGGATAGACCTCGTACATTTAGTGGAAGAGTTGATTGGTTTCCGGTTTTAGGTTGAAAATCATTTGGGACTATAATGATTAACAGTTTCAGCGGATTTTTGGTGCTACGGTTTATTCAAAAGATTTTGAGAGTTCGATTAGTATAGGACTGTTTGCAGATAAGCAGGAAATATTTTCACATAGACGTAGATAAAAAAATATATTCCATGCGTTCACCAAATCGACCTAATAGTTTCGGCTGTGCGTTGATTATTAATTTATCAATTAGTAACTCAGCCAGCCCAAGCGTCGTTGCATTATAGAAGTTTAGGTAACTCGAACTTTGCTAAATTCAATCTTAGGAAGTTCTATTACAGGTCGTTGTGTATTAGGTGATTCAGTATTTCTTTATACTTAGTTCTTTAATATAGTAATAATTCTTTTCTTTTTCAGGTTTCCGTGTCCAACGCCTACGTGACCCTAATAAGAGGTCAATAACGAGGTCGCAAGGCTCTGTCACAGTGAAACGGTAAGAGTTAGTCAGTTATGTTTTCAAGTTATACGTTATTGTGGCGTAAATATTGTCTGGTGAATTTTTGATCTGGCGGTTTTTAAAAATGGCTTAACTTGCAAATTCCAAAATGGTATGTTTTGTCGTTTACAAACTAGACTATCCAAACCTTTTGGGAAAAATCATTCCTTTGGACATGGCTTTTGATGAGTTATCATTACAAATTGGTTAGTCCAAAAATTGGTTAGACACGCACCTGTTATGGGAGATTTTGAAGTAAAACCACTTGGACGTTTTTTTAATATTATATTGAACACTTATTACATAAAACTTATTTGAATTATCAACTGTCGAACTATAACTGCTACAATAATACTCCTTTCAACAACTGGTCGTGGGTTTTTATTATGTCGATTGATGACTTAGATTTTTGATTACAATTATAGGAAAAATTCATTGTTTGTTGTTCACAAGAGAAATGGACTAAACGGATGTTAGTTATTTACAAATTAATTATTGATCATTTTGGTAATGACATTATCTTACGACAATAGTAAATATTACTTGTGTACTTTAATGAAACTTTCTTCGGAAATATTTAGAATAGATTAAGAAAGAACTACATAATAATTACGAATGAAATACGCAATTATCTGTGGTAACAAGCCAAAACTTGACATACAGAGTGTACATAACATGATAGTACATTACACACCTCAGTTTTAACGTTCCACGTCTCTAATTGCGAAAAGTAGACGGTGGGCGCGGTGGAAAAGAAAATGTTAGAAGCGTTCGAAGGTGTTGTAGCAGAATGATGAGGATGCCGTGGATAGAAAAGGTTAAAAATGAAGAGGTATTAGAAAGAGTATGAAAGTAGATATTGGAAACAGGCGAAATAGGTTGGTAGGACACCTTCTCATGCATAAAGGGCTAGTTATACACACTAGAAGGTGAAGTAGGAGTCAGGGGCGGATCTTGAATTTGTGGGGCCCTGGGCTAATACTGCTTAGGGGCCCTACCTAATTACCCAACCAATTGCCATTTTGTCAAAAAACAGTTTTCTGTAGTGATGTAGATATATATAATATATGTTAACTACAGGAAGAAAATAGGACAACAAAATATTTTATTTATTTATTAAAACATTATTTATTGCAAAATAAATTGACAGGCTATGAATGGTCATGTTATATAAATTATAAAGTAACCTTTCTGCATTTTTGTGCTGCAAATTCCTTTATTTGGTCATCGCACTGTAAGTCCTTTGTTAAATCGCAATTTATGGAAAGAACTGTTAAATGATTTAGTCGATAGTTCAACATTGTTGTCCTGTATTTGTATTCTGTATACGACATCCTGGAGAAAGAGCGCTCCGCTTCACAGCTAGTGATCGGCAACGTTAACAAAATCTTTAAGATGGTATAGCAGTTTGGGAAAACATCAACAAATATCTTTTCATAAATTACCCAAAAAAATTCACCGCAAGAGGTGTAAGACTCTGTCTTAGACTGCAGTAAGTAAAATTTTAACTGAATGCACTCATTCACTAAAACGTAACTAACAAAATTGCGTCGGGCGATAAGCAGAGGGAAGTATTGTCAATTATACACGGAATACACAGACCGAAAACAAGCGACGGGGAATTCCCCATTCTGTTTGATAGATGCGCACACGGGTTGATTGATCGCAGTGTTGTCAATCTTATGATCGGATTTTTTTAATTCTAGATAATTTTTATTACTGACAATATCGTCTATTGTTTTCAGTTCAGGTTGGGGGCCCTCTGTATTCACGGGGCCCTGGGCTGCAGCCCAAAAAGCCTTTAAGTAGATCCGCCCCTGTAGATTAGTGTTGAGGACATGGGATGTTCTAGTTTTCAGGAAATGCAAAGATTAGCTCATGATAAGAAAGAGTGGAGGTGCGTGTCCAACCAGTCTTAGGACCTTATGATGATGATAAAAAGAAAAAGAATTTTTTCTGAAATAATTTCCATAAAAGTTACGGTATTCCGTGCGATTAGATAACGATATTAGATATATCTGTCTAAGTGGGTGCCCGACATTTTGTAATGCCCCATGTGTGGCCGCCTAGTTCTAATCGTACCCTTCATCTATTTTTCGAGATATTTTTAAAGGAATTAACTGATTATCGAACAAACGCGACTGAAGATAAATTATACTTCATTTTTTGTATATGGTGCGTATAAATAAGCCGATTAAAAGGAACATAAATTATCTTTTAACGTTCCCACCTTGTAACCGTATCGAAATGAATACAATTAACGAGGGTTATGGCTCTAAAGGAATTGTCTTCAAAAATCCAGATTGTTATTTTATAAAAATCTACGAGATATTAACAACGAAAAATATGCATTTATAAACTCTTCGTTTTAATATCTACTGGGAATGTTGGCGATTTTGGATATTTTGTATATCTACGTAGGTAGGCAGGTGCATAGTAATACAGTAAAAGTTCCTTATTCACGGTTTCCTTATTCGCGTTTTCATTATTCGCGGGTGAAAAAATTACAACCCTGTTCCTGTATCCGCGGCTAAAAAATTCATTATTCGCGAATGCAATCGGTACACAGAAAAGGATTCGGTGTCATTTATTAAGGGGATTGACCGCAATAGACCGTTCGTGCCTAGTGTGAATTTTTCCGAAAACGTGGGTTTCTGTTCTAAACATTGTGATTTAACGCTGCGAGATAAATATGTGATTTTTTGTATAGTAATAGACAATGGTTCACACTAACTCGGTACGTTTTTGGTTTTCAATAATATGACCATTAAAAGCTTTTACAAGTGATTAAAAGTGATGCTTCTTGTAGGACACGTATTTTCAATAGAAATCAAAAAATTAAAAAATGACCTTCTACAGACTTTAGAACAAAGCTTTATCTACCTTATTACAAAATTTCAAACTTCTGTTCCAAACATTAAACTCATGATATCTAGAACCGGTAATCTGATTCCCCTTAAAGTATCGGCATTTTTAGAGTATGTACAGTTGGTACGTGCCGAAGCGGCTTTTATAAAAAATCTAACCGAGTAGAAAAGGATTCAGTATTATTTTTCAACGTAACAACATCTTTTGAGTACTGTTGGCTCGTGCCGAGGCGACTTTTATAAAAGATGTTACCGAGTGGATTAATTTTAAAATTAAATACAAGAAAAAATCACTAAATTTTTTAAACTTTTGCCGAAAGCTGATTATAACGATTAATTTTAATTGCGAATTTCTCAATATATTGGTTTTATTTTGGAACCTTAGAACGTATCCCTTATGATTCCATACTTATTACCATTCCATATCCACGGTTTCTGTTTTCGCGGCATATTTATAGAACGTATACCCCGCGAATAAAGAGCTTTTACTGTACACGAAAGCCGATGCTTTCAAACAAAAATTGAAAATTTTTAGTAAAATACGAAATATGGCGATTATTGTTGGAGCCGATATGGTAAACACTGTGATTTCAGTCTGTCTTCGATATCCAATTAGACGCCCTTGATGTTTGTTTATTGTAGAAAGACATTCAGAAATTCTATACATATATCATAGTGCTAATTTTGAACTGTAACAAATTACTAGTAATCATAAAGGCCAAATAACAAAAACATCATTTGTTATGTCCCACATTCCAATGCTACTATAGTAAATTGATTCTAAAATTAAAATAGCATATTACAAATAACTCTAAAATTTTCTTCGTTTCTTCAATAAAGCATAAAATACGTATGAAACTATCGAATATACAAAATCACCAATTATTCCTTCAGTAATTTCTCAATATAATTTTCAATTTTGCAATATTGCGTGTAATATTGCATGTTGGTTCGTATGAATAACCATTTCTTTTTCGCCTTTTTTGTCTCATAAAGAATGTACTATATGACGAATATTAGTAAATAACATTAGATATCTGAGCATTAAGGACATGCGAATCGGCAATAAAAACTAATTTTCTGCCGACTTCTTAATAAATTAATCTGAAAATAACACAATCGATAATACCTCTGCCAGAGAACAAACGTCATATATACGAGGGTGGATTGATAAGTTTCCGGCCTGACCAAGAAAAACAAGGTTTTTAAAAATTTTTTTTTTTTATTTCTCAACATAATCTCCTCCAAGGCTGATACATTTCTCATAGCGGTGTTCCAGTCTATTAATGCCATCTCTATAGACTGATTCGTCAAGCTCCTCAAAATAACCATTTACA
>NW_020439077.1:54614-104714 GCF_000699045.2 Agrilus planipennis
CCATGTTTCGCACCCGTACAACGCCGTGCTCCAAACATACACCTTTAACAACCTTTTTCGAATTTCTAAATTAACCGTTCGCGAGCATAGAAGTGACTTCTTTTTATTAAAGGCGACGCGACCCTGCGCTATCCTCTGCTTTATATCTCTACTACTCCTTCCATCTAAAAAATTCTAAAATGTTATTATGACTTTGATTATTTCTGTTTCATCTTGATAATTCTCAACGTGTAACAGGCCACCAAACTCCAATTTCTTTTATCATTAAAGTTGATATTCGAGAACATTACTTCGCAATTATGTAATACGTGTACGCAAGGCTTTTCTTGTATTAACAACCACGTTAATACGTTCTCAGTATATGGTATTTTAACCGCAAAACCGCACTAATAAACCATAATAAGCAAAAAACGAGCCATTAAAATTGCAATGTAAATAAAACAAAAACGATTAGAAAGTTCCAATGACCTTGCGTCTTTCTATTTGCCAAGAGATTGAGATACCGTAAGTCATAACTCCATTAAAGGAAGTAAATGTTCATTTTCAGAGTAACTTTGCCAGATTAATATTGGCACAAAGTCATTACGCTAAATGCAACGTTATTTTCCTGTATATAAAATATGATTTATCTAATAAATTTATTCAACAATCAGGCACAAATGTTTTAGAGACAATGGGTCGCCCAAATTCTTCATTACGCTAAGTCACACTTTCAGCAACCCCCTAAAAGATACTACGTTACAAGGCTAGTCCAACCCCTCCCTCTATAAACGATTACTTGTGATTGAAACTAACATTGACAATGACTCATAATGAAAATTTTTAAGAACTGTCAAGTTAAGAAAAACATTAAAATAAAATTGATGAATTGCGAACGTCATACTTCTTTAGACTCCTTTCCTCCTTATTTACGAACGTATTTTAATAACAACCCCCAATTCAAAATTATAAAAAATCTGGCAGGCGCGACCTCACTCATAAAAATTAAGTAATCAATGCGATTACTGTTTCATTCTTTAGACAAGATCTAAATTTCATGTTTTTCAAATTTTCAGAAATCATAGGGGCGAATTATTATCCTTTTTCTGTATCATAGAAGTTCCAGCACATATCTTACTCACAACTACATTTAGAATGCCCAAAAGCAAAATTTTCTTTAACTTCTCTTCATGTTTCTGGTATAGAAATTAATTCATTATTACACGGTCATGGTTGTCGTATTACCAAGAGGCATCCTTTTTGCGATGTTGCAAGTCAAGCAGCACCTTTTAGAATTACATATTGGATACCTAATTTCTAAATATCTAACCGAATAGTTTGTAAATCATTTAAAGGAATACACATTTTGTTTGAAGGTTTTAAAAGGTGGAAATAGATACACCATTTCAACCCTTTAACAGTGATTACTCCATATCGGACCAAAGACTAAATGATGGAGATTCATGTTAGGGTCAGGTGGATGTTCCACAACTATATACCGATGTAAATCTACAAGTGGCATCAATCATGTCATGAGGATATTAGTTTTGAAATTCTTGGAAAATCTGATACATTTGGCAACTCCGAGTACGGTGCAATTTATTGTAATGATCCGATATTTTTCCTTTTTTGTTCGGGTTCGTGACAATTACAGAGCCGTATCTTCTCGATTGTTTTTTAATGTGCCATAGCAGATTGCGTTCCATTCATGGTCGGGTATGCCAGACCATGCCCAAAGAAAATCATTTCTTAATGGCAAAAACGAAAATTACCCGATCAGTGACGTCAACTACGTTACACATAATTAATCCTATAAAAATGCAACAAAGTGACTTGTACAGGGTGATTATTCTTTTCGAAATAATAAGGGGGCCACTGTTTTAAAACTCAAATCAAAAATGTTTTAAATTCTGTACACCAGTTTGTTAGACTACTCGATTTCGATAAGACTTGAAGACGTGGGGGTTCACAGTGTTTGCAGAGGGGGTTCGCGAAAATAATATTGTAATGGTGGATTTTTTAAAACGTCAATAAAATGCCTGTTTCTTAAGAAATCTATGATAAATTTCAATATTTTCATTTCTTTTTTACTTATTTATTTTTTAAAATTACTTCATCAATATCAAAATATATCAACAATTTTATACATTAAAATTTATTACTTTTTGTTCAAGTAATCAAATACTATTCTCTTTCTATTACAAAGATTTATTTATTTTTAAAACATTTTATCAATGTGAATAGTATGATGTTCTGCTTTATATTTAAAATCATTGCAGCAGTTTTCCCTTCTATGTAATATTTTTTTTTACAATACAATTGGAAATAAATATCAAATTAAGGTAGTTTACTACATTTACATCATTTTAGTCTTATTAATGTTTTACTGAAATGTTTCACGATTAATATAATCAATTATTCTGCAATATGAAAAATATATATTCTATCAAATTTTATTGCTTTTTTTTACCTGTCTTAACGACTACATAAGGGGTTCGTCAAATTTTTTCGGACCTTTCTTTTGGTTCGCGAGGAAAAAAAGGTTGGGAAACACTGATCCAGACTACTTGTTTTAATTGTTTATTGGCTGTAAGAATCAAGTAACCGTTAGTTCTATAGCAAAAACCTTCAAATATTTTTCCAAAGATAAAGAAGAGAACGTGGTAGCAACCATATCTAAAAAGAGAGGCGCGGATAGGTGCGAGTCATTTAGAGCAATTAGCTTAACATTCCATGCATCAAAAATCTTAACTAGAATTGTACAGATGAGGATAGAAAAAAGGGTGGAAGTACTATTACGGGAAGATCAATTTGGGTTTAGAAGAAATAGAGGAATGCGGGAGGCCATTCTAGTTTTACGGGTAACAATAGAGAAAACGATAGAAAAAAGAAAGAGCGTTTACAAAGGATTTGTAGATTTAGAAAAGGCTTTTGATAGTGTTAAATAGGACAAGATCTCAAATATACTTAAAAATGTAGGTATGAGTTACAAAAATAGAAGATAAAGAGCAACAGGCAGCTATAGAGCTAGGGCTGCAACGTAGAGAAGTAAATATTAGGAAGGGAGACAGACAGGGATGCATACTACTAGCGCTACTTTTTAATCTGTACCTACATCAAAGACGCGATCAACATCATTAAAAACAATAGAACTGTAGATATACAGGGGCAAAAGATTAGTATGCTTAAATGTCCAGATGATATAGCAGTATTAGCATCTAGCAAGGAGAAGATACCTTTAAATAAAATGGAAACGGTATTGACAAAACAGCATTGTATGAAAATAAATAAAAGTAAAACAAAAATACTGGTATGCAAGGGAAGAAAGAGTAGGGAAAGAGCGAATATAAAGACAGGAGACGAAAAATTAGAAGAAGTTACCGAAACGGGGGTTAGAAGGGGTAGAGGTAGACTTAGATTAAAATATTGTTCACAAATGGTTAAGGATGTGAGTTGTTCTAGTTTTAGGGAAGTACGAAGATTAACATAGGATAGGAAAGAGTGGACGTAAGTGCCCAACCCGTCTTAGGACTGACAACCTTCTGATGATGAAAGAAGAGTTTGGGGGCGGTGATACATTCATCGTAAGAGAAAATGTAATTTCTATGTGCGGCGACCGTTTTGCCTTACCTGTATACAAACCATTTTTTTAGCGACATACGACACCTATTGTATCTTTCGTATACTTACCGACTCATATTACACAAATGCTGGTACGTATGTTATATGACATACAAAGTTAGTAACGACTTACGTTCAGCATACTTAATTAATTGAAAGTACCTACATATCATATGAATAAAACAATGTAACCTACAATGCCTTATAGTTAGGTACCTCATCTCGTTGTTCTTATTGTATGCATGTATTAGAAGTTAGTTCAATGCGCTGTTGTCGTTATTTCTTGGAACTTATGAACTATCCATCGGGGTCAGTAGAAATTTTTGAATAATACGAAGCTAGTCATGGATAATTTACGTTGTCTATTAACGCCGTTAATTACAATCCCAGATACAGACAATCTGACGAACTATGTATAAATCATACAACACTCCCATAAGAAATTGTTCAAATCATTAAGTCAAGTCGAACGCTATTGGTTAATCTTTGTCGTGTATTAAATTGTGTAATTTGTATGTAATTAAATATTAATAACTAACACCTAAAGCGATAAATCTTTAATATATATGTGTAAATATGAGGTGTCTTTGTTATTTCCGCAAAGTGTTTAAAACTCTTTCGGTATTTTATTGCAAAGAGTTGACATTTTCAAATAATTGTGTAATAACTAAAACTAATACGTATTTTGGATTTATTAATCACTTACCTTCTCTGAAGAAGACTGCACAGCGCACGGAAAGAAACCATTTGTACACTCATATTGTCTGCGCACCGGTCACATGCTGAAATAAAAAAAAAATAATAAAAAATTAAAAGACAAACAGTATGCCATGATTCCTTTACAATGGAAAAGCATTTTAGAAAAAAAACAAACAAAAAATAAGAAAATCTCAGTAGTTCTAATCTAATCTAATCTTTTCTGCCATGGTCGAATTGATTGCAGACGTTTCGCCATGCTTAATAGACGGCATCTTCAATACTTCACGAATTCTATCTTTGTTTTGTTTGTTTACGAATAAATTATCCTAGGTAAGTAACATCGGCTAACTTACGAGAATAATAATTAACATTTGTAGGTAGTCTATTTGTTTAATAATTTACCGCCAGTAAGCGAACGCAAATAAAAAGCAATTTGTCCAGATTTAAATTTCTTAAACACCACCCAAGTAGTGCTAATGGTTTACGAATTATTTAAATAAATTTAATCGCAACAGGTGGGTATAAAATAGCACAAGTACCTGTACGTATATTTTTCCTCTAAACACACGCAGGCAAATGTAATTGCTCAGTAAATATGAATTAAAACGTCAAACATAGATCTACTCTGTCTAGAGCTTAGAAATTTGCGTATTGTTTGTGTGGGGTCCCTAAGTAGGAACGTCTATATAAGGAATCATCAAAACGTAAATAAAATATGGGAATTATATGGAAATTATTTGTGAAAAATGTTGCCAATCTCTTCACTGCATTAACATGTTCCCAATGCCTTATATGCTACGTTACGACTTGTAACAGGAAAAAATTCTATTTTAAGTGACATTTCGTGAAAGGTTTATATCCTGCAATAAAATTTAAATACTTTACATTTTCAGAATAAGGTAAAATTGGATATCATGTTTGCTTAAGAAGCGTGGGCCAAGGTGATTGTGAATTACCCAAATTTAATGGTCTTGCATAAAATTCTACAACATATTTATCAGCTAATAATTATCATTACGTATCATCATCATACTTCAGTGCAAAACAGAATTACATTTCGCCTTGAATGTTCGATTATATGCATAAAATTACTTTTACTGTATTTGCTCACGTATCTCCGTTTCATCTAATATAGAAATAAATAATTGCAAACTGCATTTGTTATTAGCAGTTTTCATTAGGTAATAAAGTATCTCAAATAGTAACAACTAAATTTTTCCACAATATTTTGCCTTTTTTTAAAATTTATGTGTTGTCACAACGCAACTGCGTCTAAATGGTTGGGCAGTTTTTTTATTAAGACAATATATTACGTTGAAAAATCATACACAAACAACTTTTTGATTTAGATAGCTTTTCTAATTGGGATCAGGTTCAAATAATTTTATAATAACTGCTATAATGTCTAGGGATGTAATTATTTTTATATTGACGAGAAACAATAAAATGACTCGTTCCAAATGAAACTATTTCCTATCAGGATAAATCGTTAGCCTTGTTTACATCTGCATCAATACGTACGTATGTACATCAATGAGCAAAGTGTTTACAGAGTTCTCTTTTAATAGACCATGTTTGTACTGTAGAAAACAATTTCCTGTGCAATAACTCCATTGTTTCCTTCAACGAGTATTCAACAATGTCTACCTTTCTTAATGTCAAAAAAAAAACAAAAATTTTACTTACTTTATTATTTATTTTGTTACAGCTACTCTACCAGGTATACAGTCTAGTCTGGTTTAGTCTAGTTTATAATACAGTTGACATTTATCCTGATTGTTAATGGTCGGCCATTATGATTCCTTCATTATTGCCGCGTCGGCCATTATAGTTTCTTCATTGTTGCAGCATCGGCCATTATGCTTTGTTCATTGTTGGCGCGTCGGCCATTACACTTTTTTAATTGTTGCCGTTGTCGGCCATCATGGTGTTTCAGCTGTGACGTTATTGCTGCCGTTGTCGGCCATAACGCTTTTCTAATTATTGTCGAATTGTTGCCATTATTAACTATCATATTAATTTTTAAATAGCGCGTTAATAATTAGAGATTTTTCTTGGAATATTATACATATAAGTAATATATTCACGTTGCGTTATTTTCAATTTTTTTAATACCAATAAATAGAATTCAGACCGAAACCATAAAAATCATAAATATGTATTGAAATAGTACAAATGAGCTCATGATTTAAACGTTCCAAACTGTTGACAAGACCGACCTGAGTTGACAGATAACATCTGGGGCGTTTAAAACAGTTGACGAAACGATCGAAATATCTTGTTTTGAAGTAGTTTTAAGTTGTAAAAGAGTCAGTTGTCAGTTTTCACTGAAGAAAATAAAGATCTGCTTTTGACAATTTAACCCATCGCCCTCGTGTTTTTATTGAAGACAGCGAAGAGAACTTTGAAAAGATCAAAGCGCGATGTTAATGTCAGTCAATACAGAGAATTTTAAAGATCACATCAGTAATTAATGAATTGTAATAAACTACTTCGTTGCAACTAGACAATAAGAAAACTTTAGATTTACTTGAGTTATTCCCTTACAGATTAGTTCATTTTAACAATCATTACGGTCATTATACTTTTCTAATTATCGGTCAATTGCTGCTACAGTTGGCCATTAAGCTTTTTCAATTGTTATCGCTTTGTTGCTGTTGTCAGCCATCATACTTTATCGATTGTTGTCACTTTGTTGGGGCTGTCGGCCATCATGCTTAATCAATTGTTGTCGCTTTGTTGGGGCTGTCGGCCATCATACTTTATCAATTGTTGCTGTTGTCGGCCATTATGATTTTTCATTTTTTCGGAGATTGCTGCAGCAATGAAAACGCTTACCTGCTAATCCATCAGATTTTTTCGTAATAAACCTAGATTTTGTTAAGGTATAGAGAAAAAGCAGATGAAAAAGAAAAACACATAGCTGACATAAAGAAATTTATTCAAAACATGTTTTAACCAATTTTATATGTATACAAATTGTAATTGTAACGGAAACATAAATAAATAAGTAACACATAAAGTAACGAATAAAAAAATACCTAAATATCTAAAACTTAGGGGTAATATAGAGTATCAATGTGAGTATATCTAAAAAAGTATATCGAAATATAACCATAATGGTTAATCATTTATTATAAAACTTAAGCCTAATAAATATTTCAAATTAAAAAAAAAACAGAAATGAAACCAATAAAAATTTAAAAGTGCTAATATGAGATTATTATTAATATTCTTCTTGAGGTATTTTGTTAAGAAGGACTTGTATTACTTTATTTTTGAAAAATTAAAAATGACTGTGAAGAGAATATTAATTGACAGGGTGTGATATTGAAAGAGAAATATTCTATTGCGAAAAAAACCTATTATTTTTATACGTAAAGAAAATATTAAAAAGTATAATATAATAAATACAATAATTACTTATCTTAAACAAAACATTGAAGGTCATAAATCAATCACAATGTTCTCGTATTTGGGTTTCTTTTGAGAATTTGTTATTGTGTTTTCTTAAATTGTGCCTTTTCAAATTGAAGGAGTTCCGGCACGCATAATTACAGAGTAAACATTTAAATGGCTTCAAGTTCAAATGAATATAACTATGTTCTTTCAAATGTACCCTTTGGTTAAATGAAACGTTACAATTTTCAAAATCGCACCTGAAAGTTCTTTCTCTGTTGTGGACACTACTGATATGTCGCTTTAAATGTCCACGGCAAGCAGTTTGGTAATTGCATTGATTACATTGATATGGCTTATCCACATTTGTATGTTTGTACATATGATACTCGAGATCTAATTTTTGAATATAGCCCTTTTTGCAATACGGACAAATAAATTGTTTATTTCCTGTATGTGTTTGCATGTGTTGTTTTAAATAGCCTTTATATGCAGTACGATAATGGCAATACTCACAAATGTACGGTTTTTCAATTAAATATTTGTGTTTCTTTATGTTGCGTCCTTTCCTGGTTCCCTCATTTCTAAAACAAAGCACAACCTTATAATGAATGACAATAAAGCAGTAAAAGATCTGTCGAAAGATGTGGATCGCGATTTCAAGTTCTTTAGTTCTCATTACCACGCCGTAGACAACTCCGACAGTTTAGGATTAGGAAATTTCAATGTATAAGAGCAAATCTGCATCCGGCTTCGAGATCGCCGTCGAAAAATACGTATATTGAAAATGATTACCTGTCTTTTTTTTCTGATTTTTCTTTGTACTTGCTACAGTAATGCTCTCTTTTTCAAGAGACTTTTTATTTTCGAAAGCATCACCATGGCAAATTAAAAAGGAGAACTGGAAAAAAAGACGGTCGTATTTAGTCCAGTCGGTAGAGAACTTTCCCGACATAAATTTATTACCAGACGTTCGGGGAAATCCAAAGTTAGCAAAAACCAGGTTTTTATACCTAGAAAGCAAGGTGTACTTTTTAGAAGAAAAATTTCCAAATAAAAATTGTAGAGAAATTAAAAACCGTTAATTTGAGCCGCGATCCGATTAATTTTGTCAATTAGTTACTGCAGATATCGAAAAAAATCGTAAAAAATCGCTATTTCTTGGTTATTACAAAAGTGGCTTTTTTAATGATTTTATCACATTAAAATGATGGTTTTTAAATTTGGAATCTAGTTAGTTTTTGTGGACGTAATTTGGTTAATTTGTTAATGAAATATTGTTGATAAAAAGCATACGTTGCCTTCTCGATCTAAAAACTTGGTTTTTGTCAACTTTGACCTCCTCCATTTTTTAACGCACACTTTTTCGAAGTTTAAAAATTTACAGGAATACTTGACTTTTCCCCAGTTACAACAAGGAACAACTACCGTCCGGATACAAAGTTATGTCCGAAAAATTCTCTATCAACTGGACTAATTCCACGTAATACGTTGTAATTACCTAAGTATTTATTTCAGATAAAATTATTGTAGCACCATTGAGATTTAGACTGAACAAACTGCATTTCCAGATGAAATTCCAAAGCGTTCGTCGTTTCGCGTCCTATCACAAGGACATCTTCAGGAACTGCATTGACAACGTGAATTTTCTAAACATGTCTTTGTTATAGGATACAAATCCTCGAACACTTTCGACGTCCTGATTCGGGTTTAAAGGCATCGGAAATGCAAGAACCTCTTAAGAAGCAACTCCAACCGACGACGACCATTAGACCCAAATCAGGACAACAACAGTTCACCTACTGGCCGCGAAAGCCTTTACCAATTTGACTTTCAACGTCATGGGAATTTTATCAATAAGACACGGTTAGAATCTGGAAATCCAATTTCTCCAGACGACAGCCGTGAAAGCCTAAATGAAGTTCTACTGTTTTAGTCTGTCATCTTAAGTTATTGTTTTCTTTCTTTTATATTTCACAAGGAACGCACCCTAAACAGTTTCAGGTACCTACATTAAAACTATAATAGAAATACTTACTCAGTTTTCTCTTTTTTTCTTTTACTACAAAATTTTTCGTGGCTGTCAAGAAATGCTTTTGTAGACAGCGTTATCTGACAATACGAACATGTAAAAATTCCTAAAAGGAAAATTAAAATATTTTTTATATCAGCTCCCTTACTTACTAAACAAATTTAAATTCCTTTAAAAAACAATTATCAAAAAGTTCAAAACAACACTGCATCAAAGCCTACCTTCAAATTGTGTAACCAAGTTACGAGGATTTGATCTGCAAAAAAATTCGTGTCTGTCACGCATATGTTTAAACACGTATGCGATTGGACAATGAGGACAAGGAAAAACTCCTTCGATTACTACTTCTTCGTTTGGTTTAAAATAATTGTCTGTATTTATGCCCAAATTATTCGCAAACTCTTCACCGTAATAAACTAACATTTCTTCGCCAGCTTTGATAATTTTAACGGTCCTGTGTCGAGAGAAATTTAATTTAAAGTGACCAACTCGGAAGATTTTTTGTCGGAACTGTTTCGAGAAATTAATCTTATTGTCAATTGAAAAAATTAAATCCAAGTTAATATTGTAAAATTCGTTTATAACGACCACGAACATCTCGTTCATTACAACCGACAGCCGCTATAGACAAACACATTGAAATTCCTAATGGTTAATATTAAATATTAATTTGAAAATTCATTCTCAAATTTTTTCCACTATAAGTTACCCTAAAATTAATGGAAAAATTTCTTTGTAGGGAAAGTAGGGAAAAATCGAATATAAAGATAGGAGACGAAAAATTAGAAGAAGTGGCGGATTTTAGATATCTAGGAAGTCAGATAAGTCAGGACGGAAGGTGTAGTAGGGTTATAAAGCAGAGGATAGCGCAGGGTCGTGTCGCCTTCAATAAAAAGAAGTCTTCTATGCTCGCGAACGGTTAATTTAGAAATTCGAAAAAGATTGTTAAAGGTGTATGTTTGGAGCGCGGTGTTGTACAGGTACGAAACGTAAACGATGGGCGCGACGGAAAAGAAAACGTTAGCGTTCGAATTGTGGTGTTACAGGCGAATGATGACGATAACGTGGGTAGAAAATGTTAGAAATGAAGAGGTATTAGAAAGAATAGGAGAACAGAGGACTGTATCAAAGTTAATAAGAAATAGGCGAGATAGGTTAGTAGGACACCTTCTCAGGCATGAAGGTCTAGTCAGAGACATATTAGAGGCAGAAACGGAAGTTAGGAGGGGTAGAGGTAGACCTAGATTAGATTACTGTTTGCAAATAGTTAAGGATGTGGGTGTTCTAGTTTTAGGGAAATGCGAAGTTTAGCTCAGGATAGGAAAGAGTGGAGGTACGTGTCCAACCAGTCTTATGATGATGGTAGGCAAATATATAAACAAATATGTAAACGCCAATTCAATTATAAAATATGCATTTTCTTTCCTATTTTAAGGCGAATAAAAAAACAGTTAAACTTTCGTAGTTAGTAAACCAGACAACTTGTAAAGTCCGCTTTGATGACCACGCTACGACGTTATATCCGAATTTAATTTATAAATAAATAGAAAGATATTACACCCTTAAAACCGTATTTGTCTCTATAAGAAGAGATGTTATCTATGTATGAAAGTTTTTACCAGATGAATTAACATTCAAAAGTAAGTAGCTATTTCGTCGTTATATGCGGAGCGACGCTATAAACGGAGCCGTTGTAAACGGTACAATATTTTTTGAAGTTTTGAACTGTAGAAATAATGACAGTGTGACAAGTTTATCAAGCATTCTCGAAACAACTCGATTACGATTAATTCTGAAAATTATTTACCGATAGTACATTTGTCCCTTATACTGAAATGCTACAACGTTCTGTTCCTTTACGTGTCGTGCGCAGTTCACATAACGCATCCAGTTACTTTTATTGGGATCTTTGGCATCCACAGTTTTGCCATCCTTTAGCATCCACGAATAACCCTTGTCGTTTTGCCTTTTCGAAAGCAGGCCTTCGTACGGCCCCATTTGGGTCCCAGGAGGGATCTCTTTCTCCGCAAAGACACCCAATCCGTGTATGGGTGATTCGCGAACGATTAAATAGCCCTTCGGTACCGTTTTTCGGGCCCTGTCTTCTACGTCAAATTCAACCGGATTGTCTTGTAAATGAGTCAAAGCACCGCACGTTGGACAGAAATTTTCGAATTCTTTTTTACAATTATCGCAATCTACAAAATGTCAAAATCACATTCCTCTTTTTGAGGGAGCCGTTCAAGCAATATTTGTACGGAAAGAAAAATTTTAATTTTTTAATTTAAGTCATACCTACAGGAATGCAGCTAATAAAGAATAATAAACTTACAAATAAAGTGATCTAATGCAGGTACGTCGTCTTCTTTATAATTTTTTATCGAAATATTCCGTTTTGGACGATTAATGGTTTCTGATGGGCGATCTAGATAAAGTTCTTAATAAAATAATAATAATAGCGTAAAATCGACTAGGTATTTGAAGTTTGTTTTAAAACCACGCAAATTTAAGGAATATTTGTAACTTTGTATAATATTTAATAATTAGAGAAAACTTTTATTGTGAAAACCCACCGTTTTTCTCAACATTTTTTCCTTCACATCGTCGCTTTCGTTTTTTTAAATTTTTACACTCTTCCTTCTTAAAGTTGGACATAAAATCTGGAAGCGCAGGTTGAAGACCTGCAGATAGCATATTACGCTTTAATAAAATTTCATGTATTATGAAAATATTAAACTAAAAAAATTCAAGCATACCAAAAATCATTTTAACCAATAAATCTTGTTGTAAAGTGAATCTCGACCCGTCTTATGTATTAGAAAATTGAAAAATTTTGAAAACGACCTATTTTTACAATGCATCATTCTTTTTTTTTTAATAAGAATTCCTTACGCATAAAAATACAAAAACTAATTGATTAGGTACTAGGAAATCAAAGAAAAACCCGTTGGTTATGAAATGACATACCCCATTCTTCCATTTCTATATAATTTCTATATACATTTCGATGCCGTATTTTTAATAAGTCGGGTAAATTTTCAAATTCACCCTCTTCAAAATACTGTTTTATTTTCTCGTCTAAATATTTTTCGTCTGCCCGATCCATCGTTGTATTTCAGTAAATGACCTAGACAAGAAAATAATTTGCAAATAGAATCAATGTAATTATTCCTCATAAAATTTTAAGTAGACACCAAAATTGTCAATCAAAGGAATTAAGGACTTAGAAGAAACAAATTTAAACATTTATGTTGCCCTACTCAATGGAATATATTTAGAAGAAATTGACCGCCATTGACAATTGCAATATTGATATTAAATAGCTAAAAAAGAATAAAATCCTTCACTTACCTTAAAATAATGACTCAAAACCAAAATGGAAGATCTAATCACCAACACTACGCGACAAATGACACGAAATAGCATCATTAATAGTTCAATTGTTGAACAAGTGAATTCAACAATGGCATGGTTGCCAACTTAACTTATTATAAAACCCTGTCCTTTGAAATAAGTTTGAAAATCTATTAATTTAATTAAGTTCCTGTATTCAATTACTGCTACAGATTACATAAAAATATGTTTTGATAAACCAATAAATACCTAATTGTTTTTATTATTATTTAAATAATTCCACAATTTTAAAAATTGCAACAGTCGTAAATAGTTTACAAAGGCACCCCCGCAGATGTCGCTCTTGCATAGTATTTCAAATTTAAATCTACAATATAAATTATTACGATATCTTAAATAATAAAAATTCAATTATAAACCATAACGATTATCAAGATTTTGTTGTTAATACCTACCTTGAGAAAGTCTTATACGAAAAGCGAAATGTCGGTGGTTGTTTTGCAATAAAAAAGTACCTATTTGACCCTACTTGGATTTGATTCTACCTTTCATTAGAGGAAGAAATGGAATCTAACTGTATATGTTATATAAAAATATGCAACAATTTATATGTTTATTTTATTGTTTTGTTGCAGATTATGACGATCAATCAAGGCAACAGTTCCTAAAAACGGGCCAATGTAAAAAAGGCGTTTGTGGGAAGGAAGCAGCGTGTTTACCCTATTCAAATAACACCTACACTTGCATATGTCCGCACGATAAATCACCCCCCACGCCTGATGGAAAATGCACCCGCATAACAGGTATCTATAATTCCAACTTCAGTTTGCCTTACTAATTCTTTGATAATGGCATTACGGCCGAATTAGTGAAACCAAAGGTTGGTACCAACTGATGTTAAATTTAAGAGATCTATGGCAACTATTACAAGTTGAAGTAGATGATTCCAAAATTACTTTTGTTAAAAAGAAACTATTTGACAATCTACTCTTAGAATTCTGAACCCACCAATAACCCAATAATTTTAACATTTTTTATTACTGCTATTGAATTATTGTATTCGTGCATAAAAATCTATCCCAAAGAGTATCTTATATGTGTAACTTTTACTGCACATTGTATTTCTTGATCAAAATAAAGCATTGCAAACACACAGGCATATTTCTCCGCGATTACGGCGTATTGTGTACAAGAAAACAAGAATGCACAAATAAAAAAGTAAAATACCTTTACAATACTCTTTTTGTAAGAGACGTAGTAAATGTAAATTCTTTATCTGACGATATCGCAGTAGCGAACCAACATGAAAAATAAATCTTTCAATTCACTTGGCGAGTAATTGACGCATTTATAAAGTGTCCATTGTATGGTAAGAAGAACGAGAAATTCCTACCGAATGAAAATTTACGATCAGGTGAAACAGTGAAATATAATACGTCAAGTAACAGCGAGAAGTACTTATTAAGGAGGTATACTGTAGGTACTTTTTGTTAAAGTTATATAGGGTGTCTAAAAAGTTCAACATAACTTCCCAGATACTAATATCCAAATATACTTAGGGAAGTACCAAAAACAATAACAAAATTTGTCAATTGCGAGTACGATTTATGCACCAAGGGTTCCGCACCTTACCTAATACAGTAGAACCTCTATAACTCAACCATCAAGGAAGTCTTCAAAAAATTCTGATTCGACTTGTAGAGGTTAAGATTTGGTGCACATACATTGTCGGCAAATCCTTAAAGGTGAAAACTTAGTTTTCTTCGAACTATAGACGTAATAAGTTTCAAATTATCGAGTTGTAAAGGTTGTAAAATAAAACATTGCTATGTTCGAGACACAGAAGTCCAATTTAATTTTTCGAGTTACAGAGGGAAAATATGTACCAAGATGGCTTGCAGGGACTCACTGATTATTTCAAATAACAGAGGGTTGAGATTTCGAATAATGGAGGTTTTAGGGCTTGAAGGGAAGGGAACAAAACATTTTTTCGGGTTTTGGAGGTTTTCGACTTATCGACGTCCGATTTAAAGAGGTTCTACTGTAAATTGATGCATGAATATTTTGTATCGCAATCGATACAAAATAAGATTATCTAGCATTTAAAATTAATGACAATGTATGTATTTCTCAACTATGTTGTTCAAATTTTGTAACTACCTGCTGCTCTGTAGATATATCACTTTTTCATCCCTAAATCCCATCCCTTACATCCTTAACATTATTACCAAATGTCACAATATTATCAAAAATTCAAGGTACGTATATGACATTGTACTTACATGATGCTTTCCCCTTTGAGTAGTTATTTCACACTGGTATCGGCACCTGCAATAAAATTGATAAGCATTAATAATTCTATGTAAAATAATCGGTCATATTATCAACTTTGCTTTAAATTTTAGAAGATACATGATCAACGCGCTATAGCACAGTTCTAAATGGTATTAAAAGTGAAATGCCAGGAACATCCACCAAAAAAAGTTACTCTTTAAAATACAGTTATAACCTACTAAAATTTCTTCCAATCACCTGTTATGACAGGAATTACTTCGTGAATATATCAACTATCTTAGTGTATTACATGTAATGATTATAAGTAACTTTCCTAATATAATAACCACTTCTACTTTTACAGTAGAACGAAAGTTCGAAAGTTATCTTATGTCCCAAACGCTATTAAATGAATGTTCAGAAAGGTTATGTACATTATATTTTATGATCCCGTGTGAACAGTGCCCTAACCAGGAATGTTACCTACTTAGGACCTAAGTCTTCGATATTATATAACTTTTTCTTAACTGTAAGGAAGCAACATTAGATAATCTCCATACAATAGAACAAGTTTCTCCGACTGTGGGTGGCCCATCTGTCACTTGTAATAGACCCAAAGCATTACTTAATGCCTTCTTTACAACATAAATTTAAATAACAAAATTAACTTAAACATCTAATAAGTATTTGAATATATTCTAGAGGCAGATTTCAGTTTTAACAACTGAATATAATAAAACCTCACCGACGTTTCGCCTCAGGTTTGAGGTTTTTTCGAGGTGGTTCTTTTAAACGAAACGTCGGTGCTCTGATAAATTTCATTAAACATTAAATGGATGAAATCGAACACATCAATCTTCTGTATATTGAGAGACAGTACTTACGTCATCGACATAAACTGTACGAATCAATTTAAATTGTAATGGCAAAACAATATACCAAAAAATGGAAAAATAAAATATTGAAAATATAAATTTTTTTTGTTACAGTACCTCCCACACCACATCCTATCAAAAATATCAAGATACCAACGGATAATTCAACACAAGGAAAAGTAAGTAACAATTTGACCCAAACTATACTTTATTAATTAACTAATTCTGTTTTTTTTTCCACAGGCAAGAGCATCATCAATTAAGTCTTTTGATAACACCAATACAGTCATTGTAACAACATCAGCGGTTGTAGCTTTAATAATTGTAGTATTATTTTTTGCTTATTTATGGAAAAGGAAAGGCTGCTTTTCTAGAGAAAAAAATGCATATTCGGTAAGTCTTTATACGAATATTACATTCTCATTTTTTATTTTAATAGTAATTGTAATCGTATTCGTCGAATCAAGTTAAGTTAACCTATGCCAAAATACTGATTACGTAAAACGAATGTTTGCTGAAGTAACTGAAAAGGACCTAAGCAGAAATTTTTCATTGCTAGCAAACCTTCCATAAGCTAAATGCTCTTTGAGCCTAATGTAAATTGAGCGCCTAGTTTGTCCAACATATTTCGTACCACATTCTTCACATTCAATTTCACGTATCCCCAACTTTTCTAGAAAATTTACCCTTCGGATTGCCAAAAAGAGTTTGAAGGAAGTTCTAGTTTGAACTATACGCAATTCGATAATCAAGTTTAGGGAAAGTAACCCTCGAGTAAATTTTGGCTCATACGACATAGTATCGATATATTCTATTGATTTTGATGGTTTGGTTTTGAAAATTGAAAATTTTAAAATGATATTTTTAAATTTGACTGTTTCATCAATAATATTTCTATTGTAACCATCGACTTGTTCTTTGTGGTACCTAAGTACGCTTAGTGTTCTTTGGTTCACAAATTCTGATATTTTCTATTGTATAAATTACATGATAACTCTAGTTACAAAAATACAGCTGGAATAATTTTATTTTCGAAAAGGGCAATTCGTTAACCTATCACAAACTTTTGATAAAAGTAAAAAGTCCGAGGCGCTACCTTCGCCTTTTAGTATTTAAATGTAATTTATTTCCTACTTATCGATGGAATATTGTTGCAGTCGTCACCTTCACCGATAGCTCTCAAACGAAGCCTTCTAGTTCCCGAACGTTACGCTCCCAACCCTCAATATTCCGCCTGCACCGGAACTTCCGTCCCCGTACTTAGGCGGGAAACTCTTAAGTTCTTAAATGAAATCGGGGAAGGATGTTTCGGCAAAGTCTTTAAAGGTAAGCAAGTAATATTAAGAAACAGCTACTTCCTAGAGTCCTAAGTTTTATGAGAACACCAAAAGCAATACCTGCATACGCTTCTAAAGGTGATTTAGTTTTAGTTAAAGAAACATTCGCTATCTCACGGATGGACCACATGCACAGAATGAACCAAACTCCCAAATACCTCACGGGACATATTAACACATTAACTACATCGCAAAAAAATATATAAAAAACGTTACAAATATTTATAGAGTGTTAAGTCCCTTAATATAAAATTAGTATTTTTCAGCGATAGTTTTTCTTGCCCTACAATAATGTTTTGTATCCTACCTCTAAGAATCGCGTAATGTAAGATTATGTCTATGAGATAATTTGTCAGCGGGTCTGAGCGTTATTTACAGGGTGCGAAACCCTCTAATATTAAATTATTATTTTCCACGGGAAGTTATTTTTGTTCCACAATAATTTTTTTATATAGCAGTATTAGCATCTAGCAAGGAGGACCTAGAGATAGCTTTAAATAAAATGGAAGCGGTACTGACAGATCAGTACTGTATGAAAATAAATAAAAGTAAAACTAAAATACTGGTATGCAAGGGAAGAAAAAGTAGGGAAAGAGCGAATATAAAGATAGGAGACGAAAAATTAGAAGAAGTGGCTGATTTTAGATACCTAGGAAGTCAGATAAGTGAGGATGGAAGGAGTAGTAGGGATATAAAGCAGAGGATAGCGCAGGGTCGTGTCGCCTTTAATAAAAAGAAGTCACTTCTATGCTCGCGAACCGTTAATTTAGAAATTCGAAAAAGGTTGTTAAAGGTATATGTTTGGAGCACGGGATTGTACGGGTGCGAAACATGGACGGTAGGCGCGGCGGAAAAGAAAAGGTTAGAAACGTTCGAAATGTGGTGTTATAGGCGGATGATGAGAATACCATGTATAGAGAAGGTTAGAAATGAAGAGGTAATAAAAAGAATAGGAGAGCAGAGGACTCTATGGAAGTCAATAAAAAATAGGCGAGATAGGTTGGTAGGACACCTTCTGAGGCATGAAGGTCTAGTCAGAGACATATTAGAGGCAGAAACAGGAGTTAGGAGGGGTAGAGGTAGACCTAGATTAGATTACTGTTCGCAAATAGTTAAGGATGTGGGATGTTCTAGTTTTAGGGAAATGCGAAGATGAACTCAGGATAGGAAGGAGTGGAGATACGTGTCCAACCAGTCTTAGGACTGACGACCTTATGATGATGATGATGAATAATTTTTTATATCTGAGTTCTAAGAGACATTTAGGGTAGGATTATGCGTATGACATAATTTGTTAGCGAGTCTGAGGGTTATTTACAGGGTGCGACACCCTCCAACATTAAATTCTTAGTTTTTAAGGGAAAGTAATTTTTGTCCAACAATAATTTTTTGTATCGAAACTTTAAGAGACAGTTAGGGTAGGATTATGCGTATAACATAATCTGTCAGCGGGTCCAAGGGTTATTTATGGGGTGCGAAACCCTCCAATATTAAATTATATTTCAGGAGAAGTTGTTGTCAATGTTAATTGATCCCGTGATGTACTTCAATGTTTGGTTCATGGGTGTATCTTATTTAGTCGACAATATTAAGAAAAACTAATGAATATAGCACGATCACCTCGGTATATTATTTAACAAAAAAACCTGGGGTTGTCTTAATTGCACTTCATGCTCATTAACTACACTAATTACTGTAAGGGACATTTACCACCCCAGATACATACATAAAACACGACTAATAATTTATGCATATATCAGTCAAAATTTTGGAAAAACACTCATGTCAGCATTCTCTATTTTATTTTATTTTCTAAAAGGAACGTGACACATCGATGTATGTAAAATATGTCGATAATTTTTTTGCTGATTCGTAAGTTAGGCCGGCCGCGTAGTAAATTAACAGTCTAGACATGCAGTGGTAAGTACGTGTACTGTTCAAAATGTTAAACTTAACTCGCTGTCTGATTAAGAAAATTAATGGCAATGGTTAAAGAAAAGACTATGTAAACACGTGTAATTTGTAATAGTTTTAAATTTTATGGAAATTAAATGCAAATACATATATCAAAGTCGAGTCTTAACTATAACACACTGTAGATGTACAGTGGGCAGTAAAAAAAACATTACAACGAAAACTTCATTTTAACAGGATAAAAAGGATTGTTAAGTCCTAAGTTTTTCTCTTTTTTTTGTACATTAAATATTAGGACAATCGCTATACAACATTTCTTTCCAGTTTATAAGGGTTCTGTGAATACCCAGGTAAAATGTAAAACTAGTTCTGTTGTCACTAACTCACTAAGTATTTAACATTACAAATATAAATTTCAAATTGAAAATATTTTATGTACAAAAAAAAGAGAAAAACTTAGGACTTAACAGTAAGCAGTAACAAACATTTGAGTATCGTTGATAAACCACTGTTTAATGATGACGAATATGCCCAACTATTTTCTATGGAGGTAGCCGAAGAAGATATGGAATTTCTATCCACCGTAGCCTGCAATGAGACAACCTGCTAGACTGCACCACATTGCACATGTATCTCAATAGATGGCTATTTCTAAATCCGCTAAGTTATTTTTCAGTTAAATCATGGGGATGGAGACGAACGGCATTAGCGAAAAACCCTCCTTGAACATGTCCAATTATTCCTTGATATTACGGCAACATAGCGATCGCAGCGTCTCACNAAACAAACAACTATTTTTCAAAACAAATTATCTTCTGCAGCTAATAATATTCACACGCCCGATTATACTTCTTATCACTTATCTTATAAGTAACTATCATGTTTATAAGCGAATCAGTCTCAGTCTTAAATGGTTAGAAGGAACTGCTACCATTTTCAATATCATTTGTATTTCATCTTTGTTGACAACATCCATATCGAAACTATGAACAATTTTGCCGATTGTTTTTTGCAATTGCATCTCGGCGACTTTTTTACCGATGCAAGATCTGCTTCCGAATCCAAACGGTAAAGTCGATTGTTGCATTGAAACTAGATTATTATTATTATTACTATCTCTGGACCACCGTTCCGGAATGAAAAGTTGAGGATTTTCGAAAACATGTGGGTCTCTACCACTCGTATAAATCGAGAACACCACCAGAGTTCCCGCTGGAATGTTAAATCCTTTAACAGTAACTCCCTGGGTCAATATCCTCGTTATAAACGGCGCAACCGGATATAATCGTAGACTTTCCTTCACCACTGATCGGAGGTAAGATGATGCCTCCTCAGTGCTCTGAAGAGATCGCACTTTTTTCTGGACCGCTTTATCCGACCCAACGACATACAGCAACCATTCCATGGTGTAAGCTGTCGTATCACCGGCAGCAATGATAAAATCTGCGAGGATCCTCAATATATCGGTCCTGTTTACATTTTCATTTTTCAGTCTTGACAACAGTCCATCAGAATTGCGATCGTTATCGATCAATCTGGTCATCAAAGTATTCGTCAGTTGCAACGATCTATCCATGGCTTTCGCAAAGTTTCGCCACGACGAAAGTCCCAGTTTAGATGCGAAACGCGCGGAAACCAATTGTAACTTTGCACTCGTCTTAAAAATTAGATAAATATTCGCGGCAAGATCATTTACAATATCATTCAGATCATTTTTTACACTATTGTACTCCTTGGCCCCTAAAATTACCGATAACATCACATCAATCGACCAACGATAAAGTTGAGTTTCCAAGTCAGGTATTATTTGACCGTTGTCCGCCATTACACTCCATCGATTCACTAGATCCTCACAAACTTCGTCGCAAGCACTTCCTATCCAATCTAAATTTCCTTTAAGGAGAAGTTTGTTCAAAATCTTTCTGTTCTGAAGCCATTCCTCGCCGTCCATGAAGAAGATGCCGCGTTCCACATTAAACGTCTCGTTGTAGAAGGTCCAGGCTTCCGGGAGTAGATGAACCGGGTACTTTCCTTCTGATGAAAAAACCGCCCTCATGTCCTTGGGGTCGCATAAAAAAACAGAAGTTACTGGACCGACTTTCTCGCGAAATATCGGTCCCAATTGTTTATGTCGAAAATCGACGTATTCGTGTAACTTTTCGGCACCACCCTTCGCCAACATGGCGAATACGGTGCCGAAGAAAGGCACTCCCTTCGCCGTTGGTATGTCTTGCAGATCTAGTACGACGGACGATGATGTTGCACATATACATCGCGTTAATGACGCTTCTTCGTGTAACAAAATAGAAGAACGTTTTAATGCAAACATAGCCGATGCAGCTCTACGCCTTCGAATTATTAGATTGCTTATCATGCTGGGATGGGATTTGTACTGCGGCTACGACGATGATTCTGTTCCATGACCTGTGACCGTCGAAGAGTATAGTACGCAAATAACGGCGCTTTCTCTATCTTCCTAGGTTTTTGATTGTCTCACTGGCGGCGCTGTTCTATTCCACCACAGTACAATTTCCACACTGAACAACAACGACAAACACCCGGACATTTGACGTTTATCTTTCGAGATAAAACAAAGATACAAGATACTTCATTTTTTTTTTCAGTACAGTTTTATCTTACATACGTATGTATGTATAGAAAAAAGATATCACGATTTGTATTGTTTCGATTCTTTGTACAGTTTACACTATTTACAACTCACTGAAATGCGAAATAGTAGTTAAATGATCTTTTCGAGTTGTATCAACTCGTTTTATTGTTTATCTCAGCAAAATATGTGTATTATAATTCTGGGGCAACGAACATTTTAACATATTTTAAAGGTTACTAACGTATTATAACATCCCAATCAGCATTTTTTAATATACAATGTGCGTGATCGAAATAATGTGGCCTGTTACGTCTATATAAACTTAATAACTTTTAGCGATTGTTACTCTCAGGCAGTATTACAGGATCGCCATTTTTAGTCGGCACCTACATATTTCGAAATTCTTTAGTTCTTTTTATCATGAGTTTTTCATATTTTTAATAATATCTAGATTTTTAGGTCTTTATTTAATTTGCTAAAATTTATTATAGCATGCTACTAGATGATTTATTTTCTCTAGTTTATCGTTAGAGTTACAATTTCGCAAGAAAATCTACATCAGTAATAAATTCAAAAAATTAAAACTTTGGCTATTAAAACTTCTGAAATACCTGGAAAGAATTAATTTATAAAAACTTGTTATACAAATGAAACTATTTCAAATATTTCTTTCTTAAATTCTTCAAATTTAAATTAGTTTTTTTTTTACAGAATTAAATAAACAAAAATCTTGTATTAGTCGTACGTAATACGCCGTCGGTATTTCTTTAAATTGTCGCTGGCAAGGGAGACTATCATATTTAATACTTAAATTCATTGACCTACAGCTGCAGTAATAGTGTTATCTTCAGACAGTACTTATCACGGGTTATCACACAAACGCATTTTCGTTCCACCAAGAGAATATGTCGACGATAAAAAATCGTATTTCAACCTACACAAAAAAAAATATACATACACATTCAATTTGCTTCATAAAATGAAAGGTCGTTTTCTTTTTTTTTTAATTAAAAAAAATTAAATAATANGAAGATCAAACATTGCATTGCATTACTAATTAAATTATATAATATTAAAAATTAAACAATATATGTGTGCGTAACTCTCTATAACAATAACAAAATGGAAAACTCATTTGCAAGGGACGAATCATCCATAAAAAAAGCATCAAATTAGTTACGTTTTCTACTGAATATGTAAATTGTTAAATCAGACTTTTAAAGTAATATACCCACAGAATTTTCGATTACCCATTATTCCTTACAAAAGATAACGAATCCGTTAGTATAATTTCCCTATCAAAGCAACATTATTTTTTTATTACAGGTGAACTCATGCGGGACAACGAGGAGTTTACAGAGGTTGTGGCAATTAAGGTTCTTAAGGAAACTGCAAGCAGGGAAATCGAAGAGGATTTTTTTCGCGAAGTCGACATAATGAGCACGTTCAGACACGGCAACATTTTATCGCTTCTTGGAGTTGTACTAAGAGGTATGCGGGCCTACTTACTATAGGGACCGGGCGATTGTTAAATTTAATGATCGATTATCGATTATGAAAAATTTCTATCTATGGAATAACCTATTAATCGAAATAACTGATTATTTTGATTCGTATTTCAATTTCTCTAACAAAGCCATATTTCGATTTTACTGTTAAATTAGTTAGAAAATCCAGAAATTCAGGAAAAATTGTGCAACAGCTCTGATTTAATTTGGTGACCAAAATCGCCAAAAATTGGCACATGCCATAATTTCCCCTAATACGTATTTCTAATTTATTTTAAATTATTTCAAATTCCATAAATTCGTCAATAAATTAACTTCACCTTTTCTATTCATGATCAAATCATCACTGTTGTGTTCTTTATGGTATATTACCGAATTGGTAAACTTACAGAATCCGGTTTATCGCCGATGATGGTTTTTGAATATATGCCCCACGGCGATCTAGCCGAAGTTCTAAGATCACAAAACCATCCACCGGACCCAGAAAAACCCATGCCCACCTTAACAACGGGAGACCTGATGTCACTAGCGCTGCAGATAGCAAGCGGGATGACCTACTTGGCTTCTCAAAGGTTTGTCCACAGGGATTTAGCCTGCAGGAATTGCTTGGTGACAAACGGGCCCGTCGTTAAAATTGCCGATTTCGGGATGAGCAGGGACGTCTACACTTGCGACTATTACAAAGTAAGTATTCAACTTTCCTAGTATTGTATAATAACTTAAAGACTTTGAACCCTTAGACGTCATAGGAACGAGACGTCACAAGATTTTAGTTTTTTGTACGCTATAATACGTGCTATAAAAAGTATAACAAGCTAGCACAACAAAGTTATACTTAACATTTCTAAAATATACTATAATTTGTCGTCAAACCGAAAAATTTGTCGCTTTAACCTGTTAATCAATATACACGAATTGCTGACCTGTGACACAATGCATAGCGTATCTAGAAAAGTTGTGTAGAGGAGATGTAAGGACTATAATTTGTCGCTGAAAGATAGTACATTTACCCAACTTGTCGCTAGTCTATCCTCTAACAAGCCAGCGAAAAAGGACTATTGACTTTAGAGACGCCAAAATGACACTACACGTAGCATGTCTGGAAATATAAGTGGTGCAGAGAAATATTGTAAGGTCTATAATTTGTCGCCGATTTTTACACATTTTATCGTTAGTCTTTCTCCTCTGGCAATCCAACTAAAAAGGAATGTTAACTGTAGAGGCGCCAAATTACCATTACACTTAGCGTGTATGAAAATAGGACTGGCGTTGAGAAATAATGTAAGGTCTTTGATTTGTCGTTAATTTGTTACTGAAAAATTGAACTTTTACCCATTTTGTAGTGGGTCCAATCTCGAATTGATTAGCGAAAAAACAATTGGAAAGCGTATCCTAAAATAGAAATATCATAAAAAAAATAGTGGTAAATTGGCGACAAATTAAGATCCTTACTGGCAGGATAGCGACAAATTAAGGTCCGTAACAGTATTTATCTATGATATTTCTATTCTGAAATACGCTAAGTGTTCTTATCAACTCGAGTCTGGACTCGCGACAAAATAGGTAAAAGTACCATTTTTTAGTGACGAATTAGCGACAAATTATAACCCTTACAGCATTTATCTATCCATCGACAAATTGACGACAAACAGGGGTTTTTACGATATTTTTTTTTCTATACAATTACTATTCCTATGTGAAATTCGACGTTGGCAGCTCACCAGTCATTTTTCGCTGGTAAAAATACCATTTTCTAGTGACAAATTAGCGACAAATCGTAGACCTTAACACTATTTTAGAAATAAAAGGTATAACTTTAACGTACTTACCACCTTAATACACGTCTCTAAAATTTAGAGTTACTAGTGCATCTCTACATCAGTCTACCCCCTTTTAAAAACAAATGTGTGACTCAAGAAAAACAGCAGGGTTTTATATTTCTAAGTACACAATATGAGATTTCTTTTGATCCCTTTTTTGTTTGCAATAAAATCGTGAGGTCTTATTTACAGACGGTTCTGCCTTTAACATTACGGTTAACCAAACAAAATTTGAATTTTAGATTGGTGGCTCTCGATTACTTCCCGTCCGATGGATGTCACCTGAAAGCGTCATGTACGGTCGCTTTACCCTGGAATCGGACGTATGGTCGTACGGGGTCATTTTGTGGGAAATTTACAGTTACGGTAAACAACCGTACTACGGACACACAAATGAAGAAGTGGTCAAACTAATCCTGCAAGGGATCATGCTAATCCCACCGGAAAACTGTCCGACGGTCATTTGCGAGCTGATGAAATGCTGTTGGAAAACTGAACCACGTGACAGAATAAAATTTCCCGATATTTACGAGAGAATTCGAAAGACTTATGTCGCACTTGAATCTAGCGAAGACGAGTCTGAAATGGTGAAGTTCGAAAGCGAAACGCTAAATAGGACTACGAGACTTCCCCGCCCGCCACCCTTACCTGCGGTAACGTGTGAAGTAGTAGACCTTCTGGATTCGGAAGGCTATCTAGTGCCAAATGACGTTAAAAATCCAGTGCAATATTTACAAACGTTTGCCGAATAGAAACGAACTATTTTTGCCTATCCGCAATGTGATATCTCTGAATACTCATTTATTATAGCGTGAAAGACTTTTAAATACTCTGTAGTCGACTTGAACGAAAAAGTGCAATATAGACCCGAACTTTTTTAATATACTCGATTTTTTCTGTACATCTCACTTCAGTTTCTTTGTTATTTTTAAAATTAAAAAGGCATGTAAGAAATTGATTCTTGGCTAGGCACTTGGTGAAACATATTTAATAAGATATCAGAAATAAAACACTTGGTAAACTTTTGTTTCACAGTTTATTTAGAACACTCTAACAATTGTTTCGGCTGCTAAACCATTATCAAAGAGAAACATCATTATCAAACGATAATGGAATTGTTAGAGTGTTCTAAATAAACTGTGAAACAAAAGTGTACCAAGTGTTTTATTTCTGATATCTTATTAAAAAGGCAGTTTAAAAAATGTATGGTTTTATAAAATGATGGCAATGCTAGCTCGAAAAAGAATAACAAAGAAGACTGACGCTAGTGGAATGTTAAGTAGATCGCCCTGTACATACTAAGCTGACTAAATCTATAGATTAGAAAATAAGAAACGAATTTAATGTATGAATCAAAAAATTCCTGTTCGAGGGCCCGCCTGCCATTAATTTAATTGTTTAAGGTTTTCAATAAAAAATTCAATTATCCTGAGTTATATTGTAAGTACTACTATTTAATAAACACAATATCCACACGTAAGAAATACGCAATTTTGAATCCTAAAGTTTACCAAAATATCTAAAAATACAAATATATTTTATTATTCCTACGTTCGAATTTTGTAAAAACAAATTACAGAACGTAACTGTAAAAATGAAATTGTAAATAATCAAAATGGAATTTTTATAAATATATTGTATATTTTTCCTCTTGTAAATTAGCATATTAACATGTGCCTTTTTACTTTTGTGATAATATTAGTATACTATAATTAATAACTTATCGCCGATGCATATCGAAGAAAATTGCAAAAATACAGTTTTTCTTATGATTTAAAACCAAAATATCAAAATTTATAAATTTTCTACACAAAAAATTGAAATATCTTCTAAATTTATTATTACATAATGAAAACTGGATTTTATATTCAATTTTCTCTTTAAAAAAACGCATTGCAATAGGTAAATTATTTATTTTAAGCAAACTTTGCGAACCTACCAAAGACATGAAACAAATGCATGCACGTGTAAAATGAATTGTACCTTCTAAGAATCATTGTTACCTGTTAATTTATGTGTTTTATGTTAAGCAGATTATTGTAATAAACAATCACACGATTAAAATCTTTAAACTATTTACAATTTTAATTACCCATAACAACAAACAACACCGCACAAGTTTTGTAAATCTACCCTGAAACAACCGCCTAACTACGGGCGAAACGTCGATATTAGTTTTTTTTTTTAAGTAAATCATTTACAACCCTATCTATATAATAAGGGAAAAAAATTAAACCTATTGCTTTAAATATTTGTGAATAACTAATAAAAAGTCTTCATGTGTAAAATCAGCCGTACTGTAGGGTTGATACTGCACCTGAAGCCCTTTTTTTAGTTATTCATTTAGCACCTTGATGGATTTCAATGAAGACATTGAACAGTTATTTTAAATACATGCAAATCAAATAGTTTACTGTCACTGGGTTAAGGGCAGTTATTTTTATCGGCGAGGGTTAAAATTAATGTAATCTTCGTGGTTTGTTTTTTTTTTTTGGTCAAATTAAAATGTCGGGGGCCAAATCGAAATTAAAATGGGTACCTGTCAAACCAATTCGAAGATCGGACAACATTATTTCATCAGAAGCACGAGCGTCTGGCTATACTGGCTTTCAAACGTCTTATGATAAGGTAAGAAAAGTAATCAGTAAAATTACATCAACTTGTATTAAAAACGACACAATTACTAACAATAAAAGAACTACGTGATTGATGAAGCAACAATAATAAATACAATTTTAACCTAATCATTCAAAAATTGACATTTTAAACTGTAACTTTTTAATCAGACTGTATTAAAGATATTCTTTATAATTTTCCTGCACCGTCCCTCCCCCTCATTCTACAGGAGGGTAATAAGTAAAAATTGTATGTAATAAACAAAATTTTGACTCGTAACGTATCGAGGGTTTCGTACCCTATCAATGCTCCAATAAAAGCAATATTACGGTTAAATGTACTGTATTTATTTAAAAAAATCACAGCCCACGTTTCGCCCAGGTTGTTGGACTTTTTCAAGGCTGGTTTTATATAGTTAAAAATATAATATCGATAGATTTGTTGTACCACTTAATCAACAGTCTAGGCGAAACATCGGCTGTGTTTTTTTTTTTTAATAAATAGGGTACTTTTAACCCCAATATTGCTTTGATTTAAACAACTGAATACAAAATTTAATGTTTTGGTTTATTTATTCGAAAATAAATTATATTATTATTACTTATTGAAAATTTAAAATTCGTGTTTTTCAGACTTTTCCCGAGTTTATACCATAATAAATGTTCCTTCAGTACAAATTTGAAGGTCCTAGCTCAATTAAAAGTGTTCCACACAGGCATACGGACAGATAGACAGACAAATAGACATCCTGACTACAAGGATTCACTTTTTTTTTTGTCAATATCTTCTTGTCTACACTACTGCCTTTTATCATTCTTTGATTTTTAAATGAATACTTTTCTCCACGAAATTTTCAGGAACCAGTGCACTTTCCATTCTTAATGTCAAACGAATATATGCGAAAATGGTTTAATGAAAGAGACGTTTACGCGAATGATAGATACGCTTCGATTTTAACTGAGAAAGAAACTGCCATGTTAAAGAGACGATATGTATTACGGGATATGACAAAAGTGAATTTCAATAGAATGAGAGATTTTCCGTCGAAACAGAAAAACAGGTCTATAAAATAATCAAAATCTTATCAATTACTGATTTAAAAGAAACCAAAACAGGTTCCACACCAGTATTATCCAGCCGAACAGGTATTTTACTACCCCAGAAATAAAATTTTGCAAGCCCTTTCTCGATTCATTATTAATCAAGACTTATTTAGGGTAGCAAAATAAAATGTTCGCAAAAAGTAAATAAAAGTTAGTGAAATCAATGTCAAGTGTTTCATACACGATGTTTCAAGATCAAACTTATTAAATAGAGAATTTTAGCAATTATTTTTTGGTGAAAATAGTCTGAAGAAGTTCAAAAAATTAACACTTAGTAATTAACAGTTAGTTTTTGAAATTTTCCGCACCCCTCCCTTACACTTGGGGGCTTTACATACCCTCACCCATACCCCTGGGTACCTATACAGTAGAGTAAATATTCACAAAAATAGCTAGTTAATTGAAAATGAAAGATTTACATTTTACCTCCTTATAGTTTTAAAGTCTTCACCAGTAACGTTGCGCCATCTACCATAAATTTTAACAAGTATACCTATAAGTAGAAAATAAAAGACAAACAAATGTAGGAATCTCAAAAGTTATAATCGAAATGTGTAATTTTAATTACTTATAACATTTTCAAATTCCAATTTGTGTACTTAATATTATAGACAATAGCAGTGAACATACTCCTGAATTTTTGGATTTTATTTTAGGTTTTCATTATCCAAGAAAAGTAACTCAAATACAGCGACAAAACAAGAGCTCAATCACACTTCTGATTGATCAAGAGAAATAAACTTCATCTACCTCAATATCAGATATTGAACAATTGTTTTATTTGTTATGAGAATGTTTCAGGAATATTGTTAGATCATAAAACCAATAAGTATTATTTCTTTACTTTCCCACCAGTAACGTCACTTATCCTTTACTGGTAACAAAAAATTCAGTGTATAATTTCCAGCATACGTTATACATCCCGGTCCCACCTGTTTATTACCCAACTCCAGAATATTATTACTCTATTTACGCACTCCTGCAAGAATATTAAGAAATAATTTACCTTGTGCTGCTGAGCCATGGGATCTTATATCTGGAGACATCGCCTTTATTTGACTGAAAAAATGCATCACACAATACCCTGTCTATTAAACAACAAGTTGTAAAAACGGCACTTAAATTTGTTAATGCATAATCATCAATTTTTTATTAAATAATGTCCACGAAAGAGACGTTAACACGTTGTACCGCTGCGACCAAGCTCCGACGACAATAATGTGTAAAAGTAGGCATTTCCTTTTGAAAAAAGGAACTAGTTCAAGTTACCAACATATACATAAATATAATTTAACATTTAATCTAGATTACCGGAAAGCATAATGAATAAGGAAACAAATTATATTGTACTTATTATAAAGCCGCAATTTATGTTTTATCACAATGAATACAATTTAAAATAACATTCTTTGTGAATAAGATAAGAATTTATGATACATCAAAACATTACTGAGGGGACTTTGACAAAATAGTTGTTTATGTTGGTACAATATTTAAAGAATGTCATTTAAAACTTTTTGTTTGTTTATATAAATTAAATTTAAGGTTAAGTTAATTAATTTCGAATTTAATAATTAGATATTACTTTGTGATTCTTGAATCGAAGATCAAACACAAATAAAGTACAAAAGAAAAATTGTTGTATAAATAAAAGTTTCATAACTTACCTTTCCCATGTTTGATAGATAAACTAGTCGTTCACTCAAGTCGAACCAAAGCCAAAGTCAAAGGACCACTTATTTTTTACACTGCATTATATATTGGGATGAATTAACTGATGAAGTTGTAGTTTATTTACTTNTTTTTTAAAAAACCTTTACCGATCTATTAATTTCACCATTTGTTTGTAATGTAAATAATTAACAAGTAAATTCGAAATAAGCAAAGCTTAAGACTTACCTCAGGGCAAATTCCAATGAGAGCATCTGCATGAGAATAGAACTCCTCCTTCAATGATATTACAATCGTTTGCAAGGATTCTGTCTTCTCCCTAATGTATCTGGCAACTTTTCCAATATTTGTATTATCGAGAGCGGCATCAACTTCATCCAGAACAAAAAATGGTGATGGCTGAAAGCTATGAATGGCGAACAACAACGCCAAGGCAGCTACTGTTTTTTCACCGCCAGACAAGTTGGACATGGGCTGAAAACGTTTTCCTGGAAATAAAATTACCACATCAACTTCATATACATTTAACGAATTATTTAAATAAATCCAGAATTATGCAATAACAGAAAGTACCCAACAAAAAGGAATACTGACCCGGAGCAACACAGTTGTAATTAATTCCATCCAAGTAAGGTTCTTCAGGATTTTCAGCACCTAGAAAAGCTTGTGCTGAATTGTTTTGTGCTAGAGACTTGTAAATGTTATCAATTTCATTGGACACATAGTCAAAGCACTTGGAGAAACGGTCATAACGTTGCTGCTTAATTTTTTCAAAGGCGGACTTGGCCTTCTTATTTTGCTTGTGCAATGTTTCAAATTCTTTATTGGTTGACTGAAGTTTGTCCTGCGCCTGTTCCAGTTTTTGAAGTGCCTGGAATATTCAACTGAAATTAGCACAAGCAGAACCCATCTATTTCTGCGTAATTAGTTATTTTACTATTTTTTGAAGCAATTTGTACAATTAAAATTCACTTTGCATGTTGATAGTACTTTTCGTTTTTCTTACCCTCATATTAGGTGCTTGTATCTTCATTAAAGTGTCCTGAAGGCTCTTTATAGAATTTAGCAGTTTGTCAGCCATTTTTTTAATTTCATCTTTTTCTTCCAGTTCTTTTAAATGATCTGATAACTGACTGTAATCGATCTGTATTCTGAAATCAAAATAAAATACCACAGTTTAGAGTGCCATTTTATTAATGTCAAGATAATTGATAATATTAAATATAATCTAATCAAAATTATTCACAATATTGCCTAAATCTTTTGCTATATATTCTATTAACTTACTCCTTGATAATTGCAAGATTTTGTCAAAACAAAAAAAAAGTCAATTCATACCTCGCTTCCCTTTCATACTGTTGTGTTGTGCTGCTGACTTCTCCCGACGATGTGTGAGAAGAATCTTGTTGGGAAATATCTTCCATGTTACCCACCAACATTGGAATTGCGATATCATCCATCTAAATAATGCAATAGAGTCTTTTTTAACAAACTTTCTCACAGTAATATTCATATTAATATTATTTAAAATTTATTTACACGTGTGGTTTACTTATCTTATTTTTCAACAAAGTCCTTTTTTTTTATTTCAATAATTTTGTAAAACTCACCTTACATTGTATCAAAATATTATGTCTTTCACTTTTCTTGCTTTCAATTTTCCCTTCAATGGACGTCACTTGTTTCTGCGAAGCTTGAATATCTTTGGCGATTTGTCCCACTTCTCGTCTAGCTTTACCAACCTCATCTTCAATACTGTCACACTCCTGTTTCTTACTAAGACGTTCTGCTTTGAGCTGCTCAACCTGCCTTAAGTCCCTATCAATTTCTTCCCTCTGCTTTTGCTCCTGTTTCTTACATGATTCGAGGCGCTCCTCATCATCACTTACAGCACGTTCCCACCTACTAACATTACCTATAAACATAAACAATATAAAATATAGCAGCTAAACATGATCAAAAATACTAATTTATTTGTTTTAATGTTATTAACGTCTGGATATTTTGATTTTAGTTAACAATCATAGAGAAAAAATTCAAAAAAGAATAAAAGCGATTAATCATTAACTTTTACTTATTTCACAATATAAGAGAAAAAATATGTCTTACTTTTAGTATCTCTACTTCTCTCAAACTCCAAATTGCTGGTGATACGATTTATTTGTTTCTGGAATTCGAGACGTTTCTCTTTGCGTTCCTCCTGTGCTCTCAATTCCCTGTCTTCATACTGACGAATATTTTTAACACCGATTTCTTGACAAAACTTTTTAAACACGCGATCTTCGACGGTGTTCATTTGCAATTTAATTTCTTCAATTTGTTGTTCACGTATTTGCATAGTTTTTTCTATTTCCGCGATTTGTGGCTAAAAAAAAACAAAATTGAAATAAAATGAATTTCTTTTCATATTAAACATCAAACATACTCCATATTCGCTTATTGTCCTAGCCAAGTTTGCTATTTCTTCTTCTACTAATGCTATCTGATGAGTCTAAAAATAATGTTAAATGCAATTAATTGTTTTTTATTTCATAAATAAAGAGCATTCTTACAGTGCTGTCCATATCTGTTTTAGCGTAACGAAGACGAGTTTCTAAACCGCGAATTTGAGAATCAACAGTATTAAGTTCAGATTCCTTTCGCGACTTTTTCATAGCTTCCCTAAGCTCCTCCGTCAGTTTTTCCTGTGATTTTTATTTCAATATAACAATTTTTATTTTATAATAACTTATATTATTTAATAAATGACTAAATTTAAAGTGGTAAGTGAATTGACATAAAAATACTGACCTTTTGAGCTTTCAACTGCGACATATGCTTTTCATCCCATCTTTTAGCTTTACGAGCCAAGTCCAAACTTCCACCGGAAATTATTCCAGATTTTTGATAGAAGGTTCCATCCAAAGATACAGCCTGAAAACAAAAACAGTATTATTTCGTTTCGATAATTTAATATTAAAGTGCCTTGTTGTAGTACATTAAATTCCAAAATTAGATGTAAATAATTTATACAAAAAATGAACTTACGTCATAACGTCCTCCGATATCATAGGCGACTGCCATCGCATCCTCAGGGTGCTCACAAACGAGGGCATTATTAGTTGCGAACATGACGGCCCGCGCAATTGCGGGGGGTTCGAAATGTAGAACGTCGAAAAGCAGCCTGACGCCCTTTGGCTCGGTGATGTTTCGTAAACGTTCCTTGAGCGGTTTCGTTTGTAAATAATCGAGGGGCAAAAACGTCTCTGGCTCGAGCATCTGTTCTTTCAAATATTTTATGCACTGACGAGCTGTGTGCTCCGTATCAACCACAATTGCTTCCATGTATTTACCCAACACTTTGGTAACGGGCACGTTGAAACGCTTATGTAAAGGCTGGCACATATTTATCATACGATCGTACTGTAAAAGAAATAAATTTCTAATTAATAAAGTCCAATGTGTATTGTATAAAATTTCGAATAAAGAAAAAAAAATTAAATCATGTTAGACCAATTAGTGAATATTGGGAAATAAAACTGAATAAGAAAATAATTATACGTAAATTTTTATAATAAGTTAGACGTATTTGAAAGCGAGCCCTTTCACTAATATCATATTAAATTACAATCATTATTAAAAATCTCCTTTCAACTCATCCAAACTTAAGGTTGATAAGTAATTTCATAGATCTAAATCATAATGAGATAGTGCTTACTATAAGACAGGTCTATTTTGACGACTATCATAATTTTGATAATTTTGTGTTCTAAACAATATTAGTTTACATATGTAATAAAAACAATTACCACTCCAGGATAATTGCTCTTGAATCGCTCAACAATCTCCTGCTTCTTTTTACGTCTTGCGTCTTCATGCTTATCAATTCTTGCATCTCCAAGTTGTTCCAATACGTCGTCAAGTTGTTTTTGAATTTCCTGAACGCGGTCTTTAGAAGACCCAACATCAGACTTCAAATCTTCGCGCAAACGTTGCTGTTCAAGCAAGGCTTGTTCGCTTGTCCTATGCAACAGAAAATTCTTGATAAACTAATTATCAAAGTAATTAAATTTAAATCACAAAATTTGCTTTTATTTAATGTTGTTATTATCAAATAACAAAGACATAAGGGATTCTTTTAAGTGCGAAGCACGAATTAAAAGAATCTGTTTCTTAAAGCTTACTGGTATCTTTTTTTTAAGACATCGTATAACATTATGTAATAAATGTTTATTTATAATTGTTCTAATTTTAGTATACAGAGTTTTTAGATGTGATAAATCAATCCAAATTTGAAACACGATTTTTTTTTCGACTAAATTTTGAAAAAACATATTTGGTTTATGCAACCCAACATACACGCAGTATGTCAGTTGCCTAGATACCTAAGCAAAGCTTGATCAACTATTGTTTTACCTTATATGCTCTGCCAATTTGTCGATTCTTTTTTCCATTTCTTCTTTTTCATGGCATTTTTGTCGATGTTGGTTTTCTGCTTCAGTTCTTAGCCTGTATACATTATCCAAACGGTCCTGATCGGCCTTTTGTTCCCTATTAACAGAATCCAATTCTTGCATGTAACGGGCTGAACTCTTAGCTGCTTCCTCTTTCAAGTGATGATATTCACGGACCTAAATAAATAGGAATTAATATTTTCTAAATATCTAAACTATTTTTTTAACTTATATACGCAAAATAAACAATTCAATCTAAATTAATTTACCTGCTCATCTTCTAAATGTACATCTCTTCCTTGACTTTGGGATTCACCTGCAACTGATGTTTCCCATTCCTCTTTTGCACGCTCTACTTCTTCAAGTTCTTTAATGAGTTTCTGAATATCATTATTGTGTGCCTCATCAGCCTTTCTAGCTTGTTCCAAAGTCTTAATTGCACCATCTAGTTTCTTCTGCATATGAGATACACGTTCTTTTGCTTTAATAAATTGAGGTCTCTTTTTAGAAATCTCAACTTCCTAGAAATTGCACTTTATTAAGCAAAAAAAATTCTTAAAAGATGCTTCTAGCTTTCTTAATAAATTGTGCTTGAATAGAACATTCTTAAAAGAAATGGATTTTAGTAACAAACACAAGTTTAATGTGAATGAATCATGAAAAACAATGCCTCTGTAGAATGGTATTAAAAAAAATTGAGTAGTAAAAAGTATATTTACCACTTCACGAATGTCTTGCTCAATTTTTGCCAATTCCCTTCCCAGTCTGCCTTGTTCTTTTCTCTTCTCTTTAAGAACCTCTTCAGCCTTTTCTTTTTTACGCTCAATCTTTTCAACTTCACGTTGCTTTGATTTTAAATCTCCCTCTAAATTTTTCATTTCACGTTCATTATGAAACAGCTTAAATAATTGATGCTCCACCAATTTGTCATTCTAAAATTAAAAAATACACGTTTAATTTTCCATTTCTTTATCAGAAATTACTAATTACCAGATCATCTTTGAGTCTTGCATATTTATCAGCTTCTTCCTTTTCCATTCGAGCTTCTTTTCGTTCAGCATTAATACCTTTCTTTTTTTGATAAGCAAAGTTTAAATCTTCTTGGGCCTTCTGCATTTGTTGTTTTAATCGTTCATACTCTTCTTTTAAGCCCCCTGAGCTTAAAATTCATTTTATTAGTTATCTACCTTTCTTTAAAAAGACTATATATGCCATAATAATTTATTACTTACCCACTTATCTCTTCAAATAAAGCAGTCATTTCTTTAGGATTCTTCATGGCCACTGATTCAACCTGCCCTTGGAATACAAGAAAATTCTTAGCCTTTACATTTATTCTCAATTTTTCCAACTCAGCAAGATATTCTTGATTGGATACAATCTTAAAAAAAAAAAAGAACAAATATACCACAAGATTATCAGTATAATAAACATCTCAAAACTCAAAAATACTGTATAAATACAATGATTAATTGGTTTTTAAATAGCTTAAACCACAAATGTTGCAATTGTGATACTTACATTGTTATTTATACGATATTCTGAAGAAGAGCCTTGTACTGATCTTTGAAAACGAATTTCATTATCACTGTCTTCTTCTAAAGAGAAAACAGCCGTCACAGAAGCACTACAAACAATATACAATTAATAATTATAAATTACAATCTCAATTTCTGTGAGCCAAATACCTTCGTGAAACAGGTCTGCTAATGGAGGCTCCGTGAATTAGATCACTAAGCCTTTTGACACGCAAACTTTGAGTTTTTTCACCCATTACAAAACTTATTGCATCCATAAAATTTGATTTTCCTACAATAAACACAGTTTACTCAAGATAAACAGTATAAACATAATACACCAAATTACCGGATCCATTAGGTCCTATTACTGCATTAAACGGTTTTAAAGGTCCAATCACTCGATGGCCGCGATAGGACTTAAAATTTTCAACTTCAATATGTTTCAAACGCGGTGGCATTTTGCTTTATTTTTTAAATATTAATAAAACTTGTTAGTAAAACACCTTTTTGTTATTAAAACATAAATTGCAATATGGTGGAAATAGGCGGAAAAAACAGGCGACGCTAAAAACCGCAAGACTCCGTAGCTCTTGCGCAGGCGCGAAATAATTTTGAGTCATGTCTATGATTTTGCTCTTGCCGCCTTTTTATTCGAATTCAAACAAACGATCTCAAGCGTTCTGATCTGAGGAGTAGAAATAAACTGGGCAGTAATCTACTAATAATTGATAACGTAGGCAGAAAAATGATACTCATATACAATGTAAACGCATTCTTTATTAATATGAATGGAAAATAAAATAAAAAATAAAAAATTATTTCAACAAATTTATAATGCAAAATAAATACATAACATGTTTAATTAATTATTAAATTTATTGTAATTATGGACAGGTTTCTATGAAACAAAGCTAAAACATCACAAAAAACGAAGAAACAATTCTCACTTTAAACTTTTTCGAAGGTTTTTATTAAAATACAAAGTACAACTGTTTCGATTAGATTAAGTCTTTCTGAAGAGTACATACAAAATGGTTTTGTACATTTGAATCCTAATGTACTCCTTTCTGCTTTCGTTAACTTTATCATCTAGAAAAATAAAAAAACTTTTAATCAAGGTTTCTCATTTAATGTTTAGAAAAACTCATGTTTGGGATTAGATTACATACGTACTTTATTTTTTCTTAGATGGGAAATACTCCTGTTTAGCCATTTTACGTTTTCTTAAATTTCTACTTTGTTTTTGAACTTTTTCTGTATGCTTTCCAAATTCCTTGAGTGCTACTTGAAAGGCTTCATCATCCAGTTGATTCATTGCAATGCGATACGTTTGCATTGCTATCTTCAATTGCGTTTCACGGTCTTGATGTACTTCTTTGTTATTTATATTTTTCTGATTTTGAAAATGATTAATATAATATAACAGATATAACGTAAAAACGTCTGCCTAATAATATAAACAAATACATTAAATTGTTCGACACTATTTACACCAGCACCACTTATAAGCTAAACACAAAAATAAGTAATTGTTTTAAGAAAGCAGAATAAATTCGCTTTTTAAACAATGATTATGAGTCTTTGTTTAATGCATAGATTAAACACTGTTGCATGTGCACAATTCTGCAGATGAAGGAAATCCAAAAACGAATGAAATAAATCAGCATACACGATTAACCATGAATTGAATTGACGGTTAAAAATGTAGTTAGAGGTTAGAACGATTTAAAAATATGAAAAAGGGCAGCAAGACGATTCTCATAGACATTCTTGACAGGAGTCAATTTCGCGCCTGCGCAAAAGGTACGGAGTCTTGCGGTTTTTAGTGTCGCCTGGAAAAAACAGTACGTTTGCGCATAAACAGCAGGATTCTTAAACAGAACTACCAACGATATCACTACCAACTGTAGATCTGTGAATCACTATAATCCCTACTTGAAATTGAATATACAGGGTGTTTTGAAAATGACGAATAAGTAACACTTAAAATTAGTTTTATGTAGAAAAAGTAAGCACACTGTCAGTACTTCATTGCATACATATTTTAAAAATTGAACGTTTCGGTAAAAAAATTTTTAAAGTTTAGTTTTTCCAATAACAATTCATTCAATTAATTCATGAGGTACTTGAACAGAAATATTTGCTGATAATCTGTAAACAAAAATTAACCTACAGTTGTAAGTCTTCGCAAAAAGCAAGATTTTATACAAAAAAGTGAAAATGGAAATGTGCACATTTTCACTTAAAAAAAAAAGAACGACCAAAAATGAATAAATCTTATTTATTGAACACAAAAATCACTAATCATAAGATAAATACTACAAAATAAAATAGCACTTTACTTCGTTGATCGTACGCGAAATAAAAAAAGGGGGTCACCACACAAACAAAATACTTATCGTTAGTACTTCCAAGAGAAAAATATTTGCACTGTATCCCTTGTAGACAATCAATCATTCTATTCAACCGCATTTGTTACTATTTTTATTACTGAACAGAATTTTTATCATACAGTGTGTATAAAAGAAAAGATGGTATAAAATCATTACACATAGAAATTAAAAAAGAGACGCGACATTACAAGCGAGATAACAAAGACCATTCAAGGACCGCCTCTTTAAAATTGAGGATGACAACAAATGGGAATGTAATCAGATTAAAATTTAGTGTTAAGCTACAAATATATTGACGCACCGATCCGCATTTAGTTGAACTTGAAGGTGAAATTGTTAGAAAACCTTCCCGAACTGAAACGAAATTCGGAAGCACCGTTTCCAAAAACACTTGAAAATAATTGAGTAGGATCGATGTCATCTAAAAATAAAACAAAAAAGATCATTAAGTATGTTAGAAAAATTACAAGCTGGCCAGCATTCAATAAAACATAAGTATTATTATACCGACTGTATATACAGGGCGACATACAAATTATAATTAATAACACTCAAAATTTAAAAAGTAATTTATGATTTAAACCAGTATTTTCAGAAAAACAATAGGCTTTGTGAATTTGTTTAATATTATGATATATTTTTTTCATTTTCACCATTAAATTATTATCATTTCAAAAGCTGTTATTTGCAAGCATGAATCTTCCCCTATCTACCCATTTGACTAAATGTAGTACATGTCAGATCATCATTTAAATTTATTAATTCTGCTGAACAAGAAATTAAAAAAAAAAAAATCAGGTACCTTTTTCTTTATGATCAATAAAAACAATGAGTCAGGTTTTGACAATTAATCTTCTTACAAGCTGAACGACCCAAACGCCGGAAAAATGTCTTGCAGGACTATGATACAAATATTTTTCATTAACAGCACAAGTGTGCCACATGAACCTGAATTTAAAAGAAAACACTATTTTAGAATACCGATTTCGATCTGCTGTAAAACCTGACTCCAGTATCTATACACTTATTTTATGTACTACATTTATACATTTGTTGGGTAAGCATTCCAGATATAGGTTTATTGTAAATCATCGTAGAAAATGCTGAAAATTAATAAAACAAATCAGTTAACTAACCATGAAAACCACCATCAAAGTCCTCCATATCCTGTCCGCTGTCGTAACGCACCTTCTTCTTCGGATCCGACAATATTCCGTATGCCTCACCCACTTCCTTGAACTTCTTCTCCTGATCTTTTCGTTCTGTTTCCGTTGCATTTGCGTGTCTATCGGGATGGTGTACCAGCGCTCGTTTTCTATATGCTTTCTTGATTTCATCATCAGTGGCGTTCCTATCCACTCCTAGTATTTTGTAGTAGTCCTTGCGTTTGGACCGTTTTAATGCGATCTTTGCTTCTTGCAGTAGACGTTTATTTTCACGACTTTTGTCCATCTTACAAGCCTTCTCGTAGTCGCGTACCGCATCTTCGTATTCGCCTAGGTCCATGTAGCATTTCGCACGACGTAACAGTGCCTTAAGATATGTGTCGTCCAGATCCAAAGCCATGGTACAATCAGCGACTGCGTCCTCAAACTTACGCAAACGAGACAAAACAATTGCGCGGTTGAAATACAATTTTGCATTCGTCTTTCGATTCAAAGGATCGATCGTAAGTGCTTCTGTGTAAAGGTCTAATGCCTCTTGTAAACGATTGGTCTTAAATGCTGCATTACCGTCGTCTTTTTTCTTCTTAAGTTGTTTTGCTCGCTTATATGATTCAACTGCTTTTTTGTGGTCAGGAGCAAACCTAAGCACCTGTTGGAAGTGGCTGACAGCTGTGTCAATGTTGTCTTCATAGAAGAGACAGATACCTATTCAACAAAGCATCAATTATAAAATAATGGTTTAAAAATTCTTAAGAATATAAATATGTTATATGTTTACAATATTTTTGGTTTTAAAACATTAACAGTTAATAAATCATTTTCTCATTTTACTGAATTGTTAATCATATAATATACACAATTTTCAATCAGATTGCTCAAAAAACTACAAAAACTGTAATAACTTACACAGAAAATACCAAATGCTATCTTAATACACACCTCTAACATATATTGCATCGGCATTTCCTTTGTCAAAATGTAATATACCATTGGCAAGTTCCATAGCTTCTTTATATCGTCCCAGGAAAGCCAAACATTCTGCTTTCAAAATTTTGTAACGTGCACAACTAGGAGCATGATCCAAACATCTGTCCATGCAGTAGACAACTTTTCTGAAATCTTTTTTCTCATAAGCCTTCTGTGCCTCTAATTCTTGCTGTTTCAAAGCAGTTAAACTTTCAGCTTCATTTTTAATGCTAGGACTGTTGGGAGCCAATTCAGCTATCTTTCTGGCTGCATTCTCAGCTGTCATCAAATCACCTAGAGCTATTCCACATTTCAGTATCCTCTGGTATCCTTTGGTGAAATTTGGATCTAACTGTACAGATCTTCTGGCATCTTCTAATGCATCTCGAAAATTATTCAGCATTATATAACATGCTGCACGGTTACCATAATAAGCAGCTGTGTCAGGACAAAGTTGTATTGCTTCGGTATATAGTGGAAGAGCTGATCTGTACTGTTGGGCTTTGAAGAACTGGTTTCCATTTTCCTTTTTGAGTTCAGCTAGTCTTTAACAAACAACAATTACATTTATACCTGTAACTTACTGTGCAATTAAAATAATTATTCCAATCTAAACAATGCAGTTTGCATACCACTCTTTTATAAAGCAAAATCATGAAAATTTATGAGACTAAAATAATTCATGTCAAGAGTATTCTTTTGAAAACAATAAACCTATTTTTACATATGAAATATTACTAAATAAATTGATATAATTAAATAATTAAATAGGTTTTAATATTTAAGCTTATTTTTCTTAAAATTCCTATATGTTATATCATTATTTACAGGAGAGGTATTGGGTAATCAAGTATTTTTCTATCCTCAAAAATAAACTGGTAGGTAGACAGGTATGCTTATTTTCTGTCGGACACATAAAAATAATCTCTTTTCAAGGCGAGAATGTTCTACTTTATAATAATCATCTAAGAATTTAGATATTCGTTAAAGTTACTTACGACCCATTAAACCCCGAATCCAAATCTATCAATGTTCGAGTCCTTTTCACTATATTGCAACTCATTTTAGGTGACAAGTAATTTTGCAAATTGAGTTTAAACAAAATAGTACAAATCTACGATATAACGATTAAAAATGTTAAATATTGGTTGAAGAACGTGGTGAGAAAACAAGAAACGCCACTTTACTTTTATATCTCATGTCTGATCTGAGTAAGGAAGACATTTAAAAACATGTGTTCCTTTGTATGTTTTTATTAAAGCACAATAAACCCTAATAAATTTTTCGGTAATACACATCTGTCTAATTTTGGCCGAGCTTCCAAATTTAAAGTTCATAAACCTTTGGTTCAAAATAGTACACTCCTACAATCAGGAACTGTCGTCCATTCATCAAAAAAGAACGTATTTTAAAAGCAGGATTACTTCGTTGTATAAAAGCCACTTAAAACATTCAGTATGTACTTACTTTTCGGGATTTTTAGGTATAATTTCTTCACAATCACTCACATCCATGCTTAAATCAACAACTAAATCCACCATTTTGTACTATTAAGTGACTAAAATTACTGAAATTGTTGAAATTCTTGGAAAGGAAAGGAAATGGGAAAGCACAAGCCAGAAGGCAATAATACGAAAGCAGGAAGGAAAACTATTATTGCTCATGCTCGCTAGCTGATTGCACCATTTTACGAAATTTCACGAAGAGTTCCGAACGACTCCCAATTTTAAACTAAAAAGCGGTAATAATTTATTTGTATGTACTTTTGTACAATACCTATTTTTATTTTTATCTGCAAATTTTTAAAGGATAGATGCATTCAGAGTATAAACAACAAAAAACAATATACTTGTAGCAAAATTTTGACAATCAAGTACACCTTTAAATTTTTCTTAAAAATTTTTGAATTAATTTTGATTTTTCAAAATGCCGGATAAAGAGTTTTTTGATTTTTTATCACAAACAATTGGAAGATGTGAAACACGTTTTGAAAGATATTTAATACCTTCCCTTTCAAAGCCAAAACGAATAGAATGTATTTGTAAAGATGATAATGAGAAAAAGAGCGCAGCACAGGTTCAACCCTCACCGCAAAAAAGTCAATCAAATATCGAAGAATACCAAGAAGATCTTCGAATAATAAATGCAGCCAAAAATTTTGAAGCACTCACAGATGTAACCAATATCGACAATCCCAAAATCGTGATATGGCAGTATATGACTAAGAAAGAACTCGAAAACTTTTTATCCATTAATGACCCGATAGCAATAGAACAAATTATTGGTTCGTATTTAACTAAATTAAATGTTACTACCTTTGAAAGAAAAAAATTTTTAGAGGAAAAGTTAGGATCAGAATTTATAAAGGGAACATGTAGAAAAATGTTTGTCGAATTAATTAAAAGTGCAACAGACTTTTGTAAAGACTATGGATTTACTGTGGAAGAAACTGGTTCAATTTTATCTATATTTTATTTATCGCACCGCTACTTTACATCGTCATTGTATAGAACTGCTCAAGAAGTCTATAATTATTTCAAAGAATTTTTATTCTGCGTCTCTATTTCAGTAAGTATCATAATAATAATAAGGTGATATCAAAACTACAGTATACACGCGATAGTGTAAACATTACATGATGAAAAACCCCCATAACGTGACCAGTATATCAGTATATCATTATATAATACACAAAATGAACCTTAAAAACTCACATTTCGCTCCAATATATTTGGTACTTCCCCAGACGTATTAGTTGGACAGGTGTTTTATTTGTTTATTTAGATAGATACATAGTTCGTTTTGTTATCTGTGTTTTGCATGTCTTATATTTATACACACTTATTTGTTTATTTTGTTAGTTATAGATGCTTATCACATATTGAGTTACAACACTCGGTCATGTGAACAAATCGGTTCACACTATCGAGTGTCAATTTTGTTATATACTTGTGGTTCTGTTTCCAGTGTCCTCCAGAAAGCATTAAACTCTTAGACACTGCAAAAAGTCGAGAAGTATTAAATTTTTTTTGTCGAATTTATTTGCGTAATTTACCCTTAATACGTTTACTGTGTATCCCCAATTACGGGTTTTTTATGGACTATCACGTAGAAATCGACGAACTAGAAGAACTTATTAAAGAAGTGAAAAACAAAATTAAACCGGGCAAAGGTGGTAAAAAAGACAAGAAAAAAGGTGGGAAGAAAAAATAAGTCTTTGTTGTTAATAAATTGCAAGTTTTGAGTTATTGTTATATAGGCAGGACAGAAAACCGAAAATAAAATCAAAATAAGTACTGAGAACTTTTAATTTCTTTACTAAAACATGAAGAATGGATGAAATAGAAAAAAATAATGAATTTATATAATGTACACATATAGGCAAAATTTATTATTCGTTCACTGGTCTCTAGTTACCATGTATTCATGATCGTGTATTCTGTTTTTCCAATAATTATTACTTCTCTGTAATTGCTCGGTCATACTTTCAACTCGGTACAGCCATGACTCGGTAGTATCAATGTCACTGGTCTGAAAATGCATAAACGCATTTAATAAAAGATGCAGGTTTACATTTGCTATTAATTATTTTTTCCTTTTTACTGCCAAAAACAAGACGTAACACATATATCTGGCGCAAAACTTCAGTGTTAAAGCCAATTTTGAAAACGTTATATATAATCGCGTGTATTTTATTTAAATATCATATTTCTCAACACCTCGTATTGGTGTTACAGTTTAATTTCTAATCAAGGAATTGTGCTATTATTGTCGACCTATGATATTACTAATCGAAAATTTGTACACTTACTGCTGTTTCCTCATCACCCTCAGCCGGATTTGTACTGTAACTTGACTCAGATCCTTGAGAGCCGAGACTCCATGGATGCGTAGGACTCAACGCTTGCATAAGGGACGTACGGATAAGAGGATGTGTTGGTCTTCGTTCATATGTCGTAGGCAGTTTATTAGGAAGCGTCAGATGACATTTCAAATTCCTTAAAAGTGAAAATGAAAATGGTTAAGAAGGATAATTGGTAATGGTAATGTTAGACCTGTTCCTTTACCTTATTTCACCCTTTAATTTGTTAATGGTACTTTCCTTTTCTTTAATATTCCGTTCCAATTTTAAATTTATCTCCTTTTGTTCTTCCAACCAACAACGTACATTATCGACAACTTTTTTGCTTTCATTGCACAGTTGAGTATGGCTGGATTTGGTATCGACCAGTTCCATTTCCAACGATATTAATGATTCTGCTTTATTCATGTACTGTTTGCTCAAATTATCGAAAGCCGATTGTAAACCTTGTAATTCGGTTTTTAATATCTTGTATTTTTGTTCGGTAGTTTCCTTGTCCGCCTGAAGATTCTGTATTTCCTGCAAATATTGCTCCACCTCTTGAGTTCTGTCAACAACTTGCTGCTCAAGGGAGTTTCTATCAACGTGTAAAGTGTTCAACTGTGTTTTAAGTTTTTCATTCTAGAAAAAAGAAAACATCACATTTCTAGATTATCTGTTAACGACAAGAAATTAAGCTTTTTTCATTAAATTAAAATACTTTTCATTCACCTCTAGCCGTAGCGCATTTTGCGCAGTTATTGTTTTATTCATTTCAATCCTTAATCCTCCAAGCTCTTCCTTTGCATATGTTAACTGCTGACCCAAATCTGCTCGTACTCTCTCTCTTTCTTCATAATCTTGTTTAATTTTATTCTCTTTCTCTAACATCGATCGATTCTTAATTTCCAATTCGGCTTCAAGTTCTTTATATTTCTCATCCAAATCCATAAACTTATCACTGATGTCTCTTAGCTTAAAACAAAAATAAAGTAAACCAAAATGTTAATTTAACGAATAATAACGAAAGCTGAATTATAATTTTATACTTACCAAAATTTGACAATAGTTAAATATACATACATCCAAATTATTATCATAAATAAAATAATAATAAAACAACATAATATTGCATTTTTATTTGTCAAGTTGGTTTCCAAAAGAATGTGGAAGATGTTAAAATATTATTTAGATACAATTGTCGCTTTATATTAAACAAAATTCATTTCCATCTTGAAAAAACTATTTTCATCACATCTGGATTGACTTCGAGTTCTGAATAAAGGAGTTTTCTTTAAATTTTCACTATTCAGTCTTGAAGGAACCATCTCGAAATAAAAATATGAATCATTATGTTGTTTTATAAATCGAAGACAAAACCCGGTCATTAAGAAAAACATTTTAAATCGAAGATTATTACCTTGTTATTTTCCATCACAATCATACTTCATTTAGATTAAATTAGATTTACATTACAATTAACGATATTTATATTTGTATATTTGTTCTGTTAGAAAGTTAATTTTCTTTTTTTTTACAGCAAAGTCCTATTAAGTAAGTACTTACCTGTTTACGATATATTTCAATTTCTTTATCTTGCTGTTTTTCCCGTTTCCTTCCCATTTCAAGATCCCTCTCGTAAATAATAATGGTACTCTCCAAGTCCTTGACTGTATTTTCCAATGATCTGACGAAAGAGTTCGATTTTTCTAATTGAAACTGAATTTCCTTCACCTTTTGTTGAATCCGGTGATTTTTAACCGTTTCAGAACTGAGCTTATCTTGTAATTCTTCAGTAAGTGTAATGTAATGTTTGTTCATTTTCATTTCGTAGGCTAACTGCGTTTCGGCAACTTTAAGTTGTTCCTGAAGAACATTGTTAATTGCTTGAGCGTCGATCAGGTTGCCCGCGAGTGTTTTATTTTCCATATCCAAATTTGATGTGTTTGCTATTTTCTAAGAGAAAGAAAATATGGTTTAATGTACTCTATTAAAATTCAACTTAAAATTTCAATTGAAAACCTTTTAAAAAAATGAATATAAAAGTCACATCTCATTTGTAATAAGAAGTCAAACTGCAGAAAACAGAAAACGAAGCAAATATATAATTAGAAAATAATTCACTTTCACGTTAAACAACTAAAACATTAGTACAGCATTTTAAAAAACAAGAAAAATACCTGTACCTATCGAAACTATTCTATCGACCTCCAAGTCTCTGTTGGTAGTTTAATGATAGCCCTCACTAAAGGAAAAGGGCATAGAGTTTTCGCCAAAACTTTAACTACACAAAGTTTTGTTAAAAAATGCTAAAGAAAATTACAATAACGAAAGCCCTTTTCCTTTTTTATTTAAATGAAGGAAAATTTAGATTTTAAGTATTTAAAAAGAATTACAATTGAAAGTAAAAAACGTTTACTACAAAAAGTGACTTTTGTTGTAATAGAACTTACCAGTAGATGTTGCAATTTTTGAAGCTGGTCAGATAATATTGCCATTTCATTTTTAAGATAGCTAATCACATTTTCGTACTCCTGCTTTTCAATTTTCATTTTCTTTACAACAGCTCGCATGCTTTGCTAAATTAAAATGTTATTAGAAGAATTCTTTAACATAAAGTAAAACACGAAGAAAAATTACAAGTAAAAACCGTATTAAAGTACAAAAACCAAACTTGTTAGTAAAACTGCAATGAAATTCATTGTGGTGAACAAGTAATACCTCGTTTAACTTATTGATTTGTTGATACTTTAATACGAGACAATCAAGCATCTCTATATCCTGGAGATGATTAAAATTTTCAACTTCCAAATCTAAATAATCGTCCCTCAAATTATTTAATAATACAGACAAGTTTTCGCACTGAAACCAATCGTTAAAACAGATGCAAATATATTTTTAAAAAATGGTTACCTCTTTAGAGCTACTGGAATACTCTTCTTCTACTTTAACCAAATCTGTATACAGGCTGTTCATTATTTTCACCCTCTTATAAATCTAAAATACGTTACAAGATAATAGTAATCTACCCTACAGGAAGAAANATTTAATCAAACTGTTGTAAATTTAAGTTGTAAAATGATCTTTGCCTTTTTGATTGACTGATTGATATTGGATGCATTTATACAAAAATACATACATTGGGAAATACACATACAAATAATAAACAAAATTTAGTTAATACTTATATTTATATAAAATTTGTGCATTTATAACATTACCAACAATTATTAAAAATTTTATTCCAATGTTTAACAAATTTTTCGCTAAGACGAAGAATCAAATTGACTATAACTACAAGCAAAACCAACATAAAAACAATATTAATTACGACAAATAGAATGAAAAGCACGGGGTATATATTTTTTGTAAATTACCCACAACAATTTAAGAAATAACAATTTCTGTTGCCAATCACTTTATATCTTTGCATCAGTTCAATTCACTTTCAATCATGCAACTTTAGATTAATATCTTTTTGCACGTCTTAAAAAAAGGTTTGCTGTTACTGTAAACAAAAATTTAAATAAATAGTTGAATATTTAGTCAATACTAGTCAAAACTTACTTATTAGGTAAAATAAATTAGTATGAAATAAAATTGAGGTAAAAAAAAAGCACTTCACACATCATGCACGGATTTATTTGGAGATTGGGATTTAGAAAATGTTGTTCCTAGCCAACGAGCAGCCCAATTAACACTCACTTCTTTAGCTGCTTTTTGTCGAATCTCCTCGAGTTCTTGTTTCGCGGCTAACAACGCCTCTTGGAGATTAAGTATAGTTATATTTTGTTGAGAAATCTACAATTGACTATAATAACTTAAGAAAAACTACACAAGGGCCATGAACTACACACTATAACTACAAAAATATGAACTTTTTAAATAAAGAAATTAAGTCAAACCAAAATTATCTAGAGCTACTTACTTACCTCAGTTCTTAAGTGCTTCTCAGTTTCCTCCAATTCGGCAACAGACTTTCGATAATTATTTACCTAAATTTAATTAATACAAAATTAAAGCATAATAAGACTTATCATTTCATTATTCATTCAGAAGCAATTATAATACGATGTTTTTCCTATGATGTAAGACAAATACCGTTAAAATTTTAATAAATTACGAATACTTAAATAATTAACTCAATATCAAATTAATTAAAGCAAAGAACGTTACCATTGTCTGTAAACTTTCGTTTGCAAGTTTGGTGCACGCTTGTCCTCCTTCCAGCTGTTTTATGCAGTCTTTTAAATTAGAAATTTCTTTTTCCTTTAAACATCTCTCTTCATTAGACTGAAATTAAAAATAAATAATGTATAAAAAAGCAGCAGGAAAACATTAATAACTTATTACGTTTGATTCTCTTGCAGCTAGTTCCTTTCCTTCTAAATTTTCAATTTGTCGTTTTAATATATAAATTTCTTTCATTTTTTCTTCCAATTTTTTCAAACATTGAACTTGTAAGTTATTATTCTAAAAGCAAAGAAATACATTTTATTATTTATATCTCTTCATTTTAAACACAGTTAAATAACTAGTTCTAACGAACTTACAGCTTCCAACGCAACCATAGCTTTTCTTCTTAAATTTTCTTTTTCTTCATTTGTTGTGTAATCAGGTTGTCCTTTACGTCCTGCCAATTTTAACTCTTCTTGAAACTACAAACGATAAAAATACAGAAAAACACATTACGATTTTACAGTAAATAATATCAGATTACCTCAAACGTTGCTTGAGTTGCTTTAGCCCTAAGGTTGTCAATTTCTTTAACACTTTCGGCATATTTTGTTTTACTTTCTTCAAATCCTTTTAGCTATAAAAGAAAAACTGGAATTAATAATCTCTTAAGATAATAATTATAATTATTAAGCTTACTGATTGTTCCAATTCTTTAATTTTCTTCTCGTGTTCCTCCTTTTCTCTGTTAATTTTCTTAATTTCGGCTAAGCCTTTTTCGTATTTTTTCTG
>NW_020439077.1:105025-106964 GCF_000699045.2 Agrilus planipennis
CTGTGTTTAACTCCGTATAGGAATGTTTCTATAAAAAATTAATTTATAAAAATCGTATTTATTTTCAATTTTATCACATTATACCAGGTTTTCAAAGTTCTTTAATACTTCGTCCTTTTCTGTTCTTAAACATTTTATTTCATGGTAAAGGCTTTCAATATCTGTTCCACTTTCCTGTACAATGATTATAATTACATTAAATAACAAGAGAATAAATAAATGAGTACAAACGAAATAATAAGACTTACTTGGCTTATATGCAATCCAGATTTGCCCTATAAAAAATTAATAGTAAAAAATTTTTAATTTAATTTCAACCAAATAATAAACAGAGCAGTTACTTTCTATACCCACATACCTCGGATATCTTTAAGAAAACATCACTATCATCTCTTTTCCGTCTTACAATTTCTTCTAGCACAGTTGTATATGTTTTTCTGTACTGTTCAAGTTCTTTCTGTAAATTACGTAAGCCAATACATAGACTTATTATTATTCTTTTTCATTGGTAAACTTACTATATCCTCTGTGTTTCTTTGCCCCTGACAATCTTGACTTTCTTTGCTCTAAAAATATTTACATGTACAGAAAATATAAAGAGGCAATAAAAGGAATTATGTATTTTTACCAGAGTTTCTATCATTGTGTTCAGATTATGTTTTTGCCCCTGATAACGACTAATATCTTCTTCCAACCTTTTTCTTTCAGCTGCCTCTAAAGGTTTATACTGAAAATTTTTGAATGAATTAAAAAAGAGCAGATTTTACCAAACACTAGTATAATTACATCCACATAAAAATGCACAAGGAAATTACCAAACGGTCGTATTTTTTATTATAAACAGTAACAAAAACAAATTATGTATTATATAATTCACCGAAATCTAAAACAATTATTGAGAATATCGTTTGAGGCAACACTGTCTTGTATGAACTTTTGTTAATTTAGACTTGTATTTATTCACATCACTGCCATTTTTCTTCTGATCACAATAACAATTAATTATTGGCCAAGACTTTGAAAAATGACTCTCGTTATTTACATCTACATTTTGTGGATTATTGTTGGGGTTTCTTAAGATAACTTTATCCAATTGATTAAGTTCTCCAGGCTCTTTGTCTACCATAGTTGCAGTAAGGAGCAAAGAATATTTAGGAGCAAAGTTTTCGGAGCCTTCACCACTCACATTAACTTCGTCTTTATGGGGCTTAAACGAAACTTCTGAAGAGTTAGGCGAACTTCGAAAAAAATCCCCGTTTGAGAAGTCTACATTCGTTTCTTCTTGATAACGATTTTCTCCGAAAAAGCGTGTGGGGTTTTTTGAATCATTGTTATTTTCCCTACTATTCAAGTGGATTTTCAAATTGAAAATTTCTTCTCCTGTGTCGGCATTGCGAGGAGATTCGGAAAAATTTTGATAGTGACTTTTAATTACATTTGAAACTCGAGCGTATTCTCTGGGAGACTTTGTTTCGTTATTTACAATTTTGACATTATTGGCATCGTCATGGTCCTCTTTTATGAAAATCAGGGCCTGATTGGGCCTTTTGTGTACCTGCCTTGGAATATCTGCCCTATCAGATGTAACAGATTGTTCAAAGTCACCTCCCGTTTTACGAGTGTCTCTATGAAAGTTTGGATTTTTGTAAAATGTTATGCAGTTCAAGTTGTCTCTATTAGTTTTACGATAATCGTGGGACAAGGATAGGGGAAGCATGGGTGGTTTAACAATTTTCAAGTGTTTTTCACTGCTGCTTTTTATGGATTGTTTCTTCTGCTCTTTCTCATAATTTTTATTCATTGTGGTCATCTATATAAAAGAAATAATTACACCGATTAAAATCAAAGCCAAAGCAAAAAGTAAATAAACTTTTTGTCTCCTGGTAAAACTGAATAAAACGTTTTTATAAAATTTATATATTATGTAAACAAAAATTTA
>NW_020439077.1:108154-192602 GCF_000699045.2 Agrilus planipennis
AATCACAGGAATATATTAATAATATTAAGATTATATTAAAATTAAAGTAACTGTGAAAATAATCCTTTTCATAAAAAATATTTCTTTCCTTTGAAGGTATTTACACAGAAAATTGTTAATGATGATTGGAAAAGATAGTGCATATATTAAAGTAATCCAACAAATGTTATTTATCAAATTAATTCAAATAAATTAGTAAGATACCTCAGATTTAAGATGTTTAATGTCTTTCCTCATTTCTTTAATAATGTCATCCTTAAAAATCATTTGCTTATCAGCCTGTTTGCATTGCTCCTCCAACTGATGAATGTCTCGTCGAAGAGATAGTATAATCTCATGCTTGTCTGCCACTTCTGCTGTAAGAGCTGATCTCATGTCCTCCATAGCCTAATTACAAAGTAATTAATTTAACTATAAAAGTTATATATTTCAGGACTAGCAATTAACTAACCCTTTTTAATTCTTCAACTCCATTTGTATTTTTACTGCCAGTTTTTGTCCTTAAATCCTTTACAACAGAATCCAATTTTTTAATCCTCCTAAAAACATATACATATTCCTTATACTCTAATGCAGAGAATTTTTTGTAACTTACAGGTCCTTTTCTTGGATGTCCTTTTTCAGTTCCTCCAGCTGAAAATAATGGATTCATCTATAATACATTATTCACTTCACTGCTTTCATATTAGTCTAATGCTGGCCAAAACACTTCTTATTTAATTAAATGTGCATTTAAAAAATACTACCACAAAATACAGACACTTCAAAATTTAATCAAAAAATGACTAATTCAAAGTCTAAAAGACCTATTACTGAAATGTGAATATAAAATCTCTTAAGATAATAATTATAATTATTAAGCTTACTGATTGTTCCAATTCTTTAATTTTCTTCTCGTGTTCCTCCTTTTCTCTGTTAATTTTCTTAATTTCGGCTAAGCCTTTTTCGTATTTTTTCTGATACTCCTCGCACTGTTGGATCTAATAATTATTTAATAAAATACAGTAAACAGAACTAAAACGTGCGGTTTATATTTCACTTACTGCACATCCCAGTTCTTTCATTTTTTCTTCGCGCATTTCTTTTTCTTTAATGGCCTTTTCTAGTTCAATCAAACTAGTTTCGTATTTCTCCTTGATGGTCATATTGTCGCTTTTCTAAAGAGAAGGACATTTTGTGACATGATACAAGAGAGTATTAGGAGTAAATACTTACTAATTGCTTCAATTCTTCTTCAAAATCTTTTTTTGTTTGCTCTATGAACTCTTTTTTCATTTTCTCATATTCCTCCTAAAAATATTCTCTTTTAGAATAATNTCGTCTTCCTTGACCGCCGCCTCCAGGAGCACCGGCTTGTTCATTTTTAGGAAGTTTTTTCGCTACAACAAGAATATTTAATCAAACTGTTGTAAATTTAAGTTGTAAAATGATCTTTGCCTTTTTGATTGACTGATTGATATTGGATGCATTTATACAAAAATACATACTAAAACAAAATAAATAATTAAACTAAAAGACAAAGAGTAATTCTAAACAAAATCATATTTACAATAGCTCTTTGAGCATCAAATTTTAAGTCATCACTATTTACAAAGTAAAAATGGAAGCCCTCAGAAGACCAAACCCCATCGTTTTGAAACTGCTTAATTATTTTTACTAAGTTATGAATATCAGATTGAAGGTATATTACACTCTGATAAGTTTCACTTATATTATATCTGATATCTAAGTCTCTATATTTACTCATTACCTGTGTGAAAGAGAATAGTTAAAAACCAAAAGTAAAGACAAAAACCAAAAAATTAAAATAGCCACTGTTCTATAGATTACAAATAATTTTTTAAACCTAACAGTAATATTAAGTTGTTTCTTTTAAACAATTTATTAACAATAATTGCAACATTTACCTCAGTGCCAGTGTGGGAGTTCTTTTTTATTCTCTGTTCCAAAAGTCGTACACGTTCTGTAGCTTCACGTTCTAATTCTTGAATAGCTGATATAAGCATCTTACTTTGCTGAATAAGGTCTTTTATCCACATTTCTTGGAGTCTGTTTTTTGCCTGTAACTAAATTCAAATTCCCGCTTTAATATTCTCTATTTGCCAGGGACAGACAAAACAAAGCATGATAATCAAAACAAAACAAACATTGACATGTGTCATATTTTGTTATGGAAGACTACATGGCGATAAAATACATTAAGAGTTTTCAGCTTACTGCTTCGTAATCGCCGCCTCCTTCACGATCTAAAATACTCATTTTTTCTTCATACATTTTTTGCATTTCCACGATAATCGCCAAAGAGTCTTTTTCACCACATACATTTCCCTTGTCCACATATTGGCAACCAACTAAACTAAATTGTAATTCTGAGTTTGTTGATGTTAATAAATCCATTTCTAACGAAATCTTTTGTTAACGTGAATTTTAAATTTAAGTCAAAAACTATAAAATTGTTTTTGAAGGCAAAACCCTCAACATATTGACATTTTTACATAGCCTACCCTTACACCCCACTACAAATAATAAGTTCATGGCTAATACTACAACTTCAATAAACTGAGAATCCGTCAGCAGAATTTGTTTTACATGTTCTAAATTTAGAAACAGAATATTTCCATCTGCTTTTTTTTTGTTGTTTTTTCCCTTTAAATTGTTCACGTTTTTGTGTTTTTATGCCGAACGTGCCGAACTCCGATATAAAACATCTGCAACCACACAAGCTTATAAGTATGGGTACATAGTATAGGTACCTATCAATCACATTGTAAATATACTGATTATTATGATAAATTATCTGATAGTACTTTTTGCTGTTTTTTTTGTTTTTATTACAGACAAAATATATATAAATATTTGATGTATATGTATCTCAATTGAAATTAATAAATAATTACGTATATTTTTATATTCCGCAGATAGGAATATTTATTATCAAATTTATTAAACTTCAATTACTTATATGAAAATACAATCTTTCTTTTGTAATTATTTTCGAAAATAGAAATCTCTAAAAAGATCGTCGTAACACTGCCTCCGTAACAACGTGCAGTTTCAATACCTTTTCCTATTTAGGTAGATTAAAGCAACACAGTTGCTCGAATTTCAACCACTAGCAATACTAGCCTTTAGTGTTTGATAAGGTAATTAAGATTAAGATAAGTGAAAATAAATATACTGAATTTGATATAGCTTCTTTATTTAGAAATATCTATTTCTAAGCTACTGTTCCAAGTACGTATGTAATATTAATGTTTATATGCAGTAAAAACACTTCGATCTTAACACAATTTGTATCTTTTATTAAACCAATTTCCCGTCCTACTTCCAACATTTTTACAAGGTTTCGATCTTTACAATAAGATAAATAAATTTATTTACTTCTAAAATAATTAACAACAGTAAGTAGATCTTAAAGAGTAAGGAAAATGAAAAATGCTATATAATAATTAATATAAAATATTTAATCGTACTTCATATTTATTTATATATGTATATTTATATCGTATAGACACTAAAAAGTGGGTCATATTACTTTTTTTGTTGTTTTTGATACGTTAATCTACAAATGTGTACGACGACAATGTCTAGCCAATCCCAAGGAGAAAAAGAGATAATAATTACATAATTAATTATACTGCAACGTTTCCAAAAAACCTTTTTTCGTATCACACGGACTTTTTGCTTTTTGTTTATAAATAATTATTCTAACGTTTTCGGAGTGGAAACCAAATGCCTAAATCGGACAATAATTGTAGAACTTGTGATATTGAAAAATTAAAAATAGTACTTGTGATATTAGAGATAGTTCATAACTATGTTAAAGAGGGGCTCCATATTTTTTTTATTACACTTATATATCACTATAGCGTACACACGCAGTTCAGTGTCTTATAGACAAAAGGGTGTCAAACCCTTAGAATTAAAATGCCATCACTTGCAGCAATTTCCTGCTGCCTTTGGCCCCGTATCACCGTCGACCAATCGTCTTCCTTGACCGCCGCCTCCAGGAGCACCGGCTTGTTCATTTTTAGGAAGTTTTTTCGCTACAACAAGAATATTTAATCAAACTGTTGTAAATTTAAGTTGTAAAATGATCTTTGCCTTTTTGATTGACTGATTGATATTGGATGCATTTATACAAAAATACATACTAAAACAAAATAAATAATTAAACTAAAAGACAAAGAGTAATTCTAAACAAAATCATATTTACAATAGCAATTTTTAATTTCTCATATCAAATATAAACTGCATTTGAACATTTTACCAATTCTAAACACAGAAATATAGTTTTTGTCATATATTCAAAAAATTAAGAATATCTTAAATCATTCAATTACAAATACAAGAGCATATCAAAAATTTGATTTTCTTCTTCATAATTTTTGTTTCTTACCATTGTAATGAGGAATACGAGAACTAGAAAATTAAAACTCTACTGTAAATACAATTTTAATCAAATATTTACAAATTCTAATTGGTGAATAATTTAAAAAATAAATACTATTATCGCTGTATAAATAATATAAAAAACATGAAATCTTTCATATAACTCAAAAGTACACAGATAATCCAAATTTTTATTTTCACCTTCACGGGGGTTTGCATAAAAAGGACATATTTAATTCTTACCAATAGCAAGGAAAATATCATTAACATTCATCGCGGTCTTCGCAGAAGTCTCCATAAACAAGAGACCGTGTTCGTCCGCATAGGCGTGCGCCTCTTCGAATTCGACCATGCGTTTATTCGCCAGGTCCTGTTTATTCCCAGCTAGAGCAATCACTATATTGGGGCTTGCCTGTCTTTGCAATTCTTTAACCCAAGTCTTTGCCCGGCCGAACGTATCCTGATTCGTGATGTCATAAACGACTATGGCTGCCTGAGCACCTCTATAATACATGGGAGCTAAACTGTGGTACCTATAAAAAGCAATATAAGGTGAATTACCTGTATACTGGTAATACTAGTCAAGACAGTAAACTTCAGTAATAAATTGCTTATGGTTTGATTGTTTGGCACTTAAATTAAAAAGTTTCCTCTAAGTTAATTGAAAATAGTGAAAACTGGGAAGATAAAAATTATTAAAATAATTTTCCTTGCTCTGTTGTATTTACCATTCTGATGATTTTTACTACCAAAAATATTAATAAACAGCATGGAATTTATCAACACTTAACATATCACAGACAAATGAACTCTTATCACACTATATGATGAACAGCATTATCAAAAAGAATTAGTAATCAACTCCACATAATAAACATTGGCATTGAAACTCTTACTGTAATAGGACATAACATATACTTATTTTTGACAAAATTTTTTAAATAATTTAACATATTAACAATTCAAAGCTATAAATATTCAATGAATTGTATGATAATAAAAAGAATTTAATAATTTGTTTATAAATTAAAACCAAAAATACCTTTCTTGCCCAGCAGTGTCCCATATTTCAAATTTCACAGTTGTATCATCTAAACAAACGGTTTGAGTTAAAAATGCCGCTCCTATAGTACTTTCTTGGTATTCGTGAAACTGTCCTTTAACAAACCGCAACACTAAACTGGATTTTCCTACGGCAGATTCGCCCAACAGAACCAATTTAAATTGGCAAATTTTTCCTTGAGTTTGGCCATTTGGCCTCTGAGCTGTACCTGTTCTATTTGCCATTTCTGTAATAAGCCAACATTTAAAATATTAACATATTACATAAATGTAAGGATCACTAAAGATTTTCTGTTTAAAACTGTTAATTTAATTTAAAACTGCAATGCCCAATCAATAGTTCATATAATTACACTGAAACATCTATTAGGTAATTTTTAAAATGCCTAAACAAAAACTAGTACTTATTGGGGCAAACAATCACTATATTTTAAATTTAGTAGCATTAAAACAAGGAACCACATATCTTAGAAACGTTTATTAATTAAAAAAGCCAATTCAGATATTTATAATCAACACTTAAGGCACTTCCTTTCTTCTATCCATTATCTAATTAAGACACTCTTTAGATCTCCATAAGACACTATCATGTTACTTGACGATTACATACACTTACTTGAAAAAAATCAAACAAAAAAAGCAGAATAAAAATGCAAATACAAAGGGGGCGGCGTACCTCGTTACCACAGTGTAACCGTTGTTAGAAGATATTCAAGGGCACTAACATACCTGATCAATTAAGTTATTTTCATGAAAACATCGATAACTGTAACGAATGAACTTATAAAAAAACTGGAAAACTGGGTTTTTTAGGCTTATATTAAAGCAATATTTTAATAAATTTGGGTTCTATTAATCAGCTTATGACGCATTTGACAAGATTAATAACAAAGTCTAACCTACCTTTACACAAAAGATTACTGTTTAAACGATGGTGTAAACACTTTAAAAACCTATAACTTTTGCTAACATGCAAGAAACAATAAATAACTTATAAGAATAAGAAAATTATTTAACACTATTTACACAGTATTCGCTGCTCCGAAAGGTACGAATAAAATGACAGTAGTTGGGATAATTTGACACTGACAGCTTGGTTGATGAAAAAAATGTTGAGCTGTCCTATTAATTGAACGACTAAATTAAAATAGAAACAGGATTTTTCTTAACCTGTCATGTATATTAAGTATTTAAATGCACACAATTATGACTTACCTCAAAAAATTTATATAAATTTCACTTTCCGAAAGCCATAAAAATTAAAAACATTAAAGCACTCTAGCGGCCACATTTATCAAAATTGAAACTAGTAAAGGCAGCGGGAAATTGAAAAATTCATATTGACATCCTTTTGTAATATGTTATGTTGTTTTAAGTTTTTTGCGTTATTTTTCGATGTTTTTACTACTAAGAAACTAGTTGATTTTACGAAATGACCGCTAACGAGGGAAAATTTTCCGATACGGCCCCTGTCATATGTGCGGTAAAGTTTTATTAGTTTTTCATTAACTGCAATTTTTTGCCATTAAATCTTTTAAAGGCTGGAAAAGTTTTTGTGGATCCAGAAAATGTAGGAACTCGTATGAAAAATTATCCTCTTGATGATAAAATAAATGCTCTTAAGCATGACGCTACTATTTTTGAAGAACAAAGAACTCCTTTTATCTACAGGCAACCTCATCTTGAAAATACACGACATAAAGGAATCTATACAGAAGTATTGTTTTTATTTGTTATTTTTTTGTACCTTCTACTATCTTTTTTTTATTGGAAAGTCTCGGGCCATTTTAAGACCACCCCAAACTACAAGTTATCAATTATTTTTAAATGAACTCAGAGAATCTACGTACGATTCAACATGGAATAAGATAGTAGGGAAGCCGAGGGATCCATTTAAAGGAATTCCGTCAGGACTTCCTTCAAAAATGGACCCCGTACATAAAATTACTTTAGGGAAAGCTTCAGTGAAAGGTAATATGCTTTATGAAACGTCTATTGTTTTAGATCATATTAAGAAAGAATGTATTACTTTTTATTTTAGATGTACCCGCTGGAGTATTGGTAAATCCACCAAAAAGTCCAAGAACGGTGTGCTGCGAAAGTCACATCGGTCACGACTTGTACAAAAAAAGTCATGGTGATTATTACCCTGCTGAACAAATTGATAGAGGGTGAGAACATCGTGAATGTAACACGACAAAAACACTTAATTTTTCGATTCAATTATTACTGGACATTAGCCCATCACCAGGACGATCCCACTTATGATACGCGACTATTAAATGACCATTTATAGGAACATAACATGCAAACGTTAAGTTTCTTGGAATAATGGCCCCAACGCCTAATCCAGGATTCAATTGTACCTAACACCTATACTGAATGCATTATGTACATATATTTATTATAATAATTCTTTGGACAGGTTTTGAGGAATAAATTTTTATCATCTTTTTAGGTATAAACAGCCTGCCTATAATCCGGACAAACGATATGGTATCAAAACAACATACGATCCAAGAGGAATTTGGGTGAAATGTGCATCAACATGGTTTGATACCAAACCTGTCATACCCGTTCATACATCACAAGCTAAGGTTCGCGAACGCATGAAACCTCAACTTGGAAGATATATGGAACCGTAAGTGTTTCCCATTAATTAATTTCGTTTTTGTAATTTCCGTTTTCATCACGAATTTGTTATCCTCTTGAAGATGTGAAAATAATAAAAGTGTTCCACGAGGTTTTATGTATGGAAAACCGTGTAAAAGGGAACTATATGGAATGGAGGAACTTCTGAAAGATGCCGATCGTCCACCGTGTATTTTCAAAAGGGATTATCATGACTGGATAGAACACTTAAATCAAATACGAAGAAATGTTAAAAAAAGGAGCAATGAGTTTGGATTTGATCTGAGAAGTTTTAAAAATAGAATAGCTTATTATGATAAGGTAATAAATAATGTAGGCTGATCTCCGTACAACACATATGGTACGCTAAAATGGCGCAGGCTAGGGACCTTTTTCAATAGAATATATTTTATTTCAACAGATTATAATTAGGAAACCAATAACTGAAAAATTTTTAGGAAGCAACAGGTTGGACGAGTTTAGAATTCCTTTACGAAATGTGCAAGTGTTACAAAATAAATTTCGATCACAGCCTTTTTGAGCCATTAATGGAACTGTGCGGGGTACTCAAAAATGGTCGCATAAATTACGACACTTTCATAGATCTCATTGATATAAACAAAGCGGTTCCAGAACTTGTGAAAATTAATGGTATACTTTTACTTATAATTGAATAATTAAAGACTAAAAACATAATTAAATTTTATTTTAGATATTCCCAAAAAGAATCAGTATTACACCACAACATATCAAGCAATGCATTGCGACTTTTTGAAAACTGAACTTTCAGGTAAAGAATCCCCATTAGCAATAGCTGTAATGTAATAATCAAAGACCAATATCAGACCATAATAATAATGCACTCATAAGACCACAAAAAGATAAGAAAGACCAACAGCTAATACATGACTGATGAATGACTATCATAGGTGACTATTGATCATTTATTGACTAATAACCACAAACCACAATCATAACAACAATGGCGACAAAAGTCGAAGTAGAAAGGGCGAATGATAACTGCTTTACAAGTGCAAACATGCAAAATATGTGTGACAACAGTGAATTTAAAGAAAAATTTCAACAACAACTAGAAGATTTTTATGAATCTCAAGGTGGAAGTCAAAAAAGGCCGTGGACAAACGCACGAATCTTAGAGGTTATATTACTTCTTAAAACTGCTAAAACGGCAATGGAATGTGGGTTTCGGCGGACATCTAAGCAATATTATTGGTGTAGGAAATACGATTTAACGAGGATTGCCAATGAGGATTGCCTAATTTTAAAAAAAAATAATCCTGATGACCCTACTATTCCTGTGGTAGCTACAGAACAGTACTTTGATTTATTATTGGAAATCCATAAAGAAAGTGGCCACGGCGGTCGCGATAAAATGTTGTATTGTATAAAAAATAGATTCTACATACCAAAAAAAGCTGTTGAATTATTCGTATCCTTATGTCCCATTTGTGAAAGAAAACGTGGTTTACCAAGGAAATCATCAATAGCTACAAAACCAATAGTTTCAACAGACTTTAACATTATGGGCCAAATTGATTTAATCGATTTTCGGTCAACGGCAGACGGGGACTTTAAATGGTTGCTGAATTATCAAGACAACTCCACCAAATTTCTTCAACTTCGACCACTCCGAACCAAACAAGCATCTGAAGTTGCTTTAGAATTAGTGAAGATCTTTTTGACATTTGGTGCACCATTTGTTTTGCAGAGCAGCAGCGGTCATGAGTTTACAGCCAAAGTTATAGAAGAAGTTGTGAAAATGTGGCCAGAATGCAAAATTGTACAAGGGAGCTCTAGACATGCAGAGGCCCAAGCTAGTATGGAATGTAGTAATCTAGATGTGGAGAGTTTGGTCCACACTTGGATGCATGACAATAATTCAACAAATTGGTCTGTTGGATGTAATTTTGTCCAGTATCAAAAGAATGCTGCATATCATAGAATCACAGGAAAATCACCTTACCATGCTCTATTCGGATGTGATCCGAAAACTGGTTTACCAATTCTTTCAAATGACTGCAATGAAGAAACAGCAAATACAATGTTATTACAAGAAGAGACGACTGAAGAGTCTTTATTTGGTGGTCAAGAGTTTCAAAGATGTTGTTGCAAGCCCACAGAAAATCAGTGTCGCACAAACAGATGTACCTGTTTCAAGAAGAAAATTTCTTGTGGACCAAACTGCCACTCCAGTTTGATATGTATTAACAAACAATTTAATAAGTGCAGTGATAGTCCGCCTACATGTTAGTCGTTTTTTCGAATATCGCCGTTTCATAAAGCAGATACATGTTTTCCATTGCGGCTGACTCTAAATTCGGACTATAACATAAACATTACACCCTAAATGGTGCTAAAAATGATTACTTATATTGTAAATGAATTGACTTTGAAACCATAATTCATTAATATGTTCTAAGAATCACTCTTTGTTAATGCCTGTTTTTGTTATATGTATATTAATATTATACAGATAAGCCACCTGCTGGTCTACCAAGCGTTCGTTTTGATCGTCCCGAAGGCGTAGTCAAAGCCTGCCAATGTAAAGCAGATTTAGAAAATTTAGGAGATGAAATGTCTGCAGCATCCTTGTTGAATCCCAGTGTATACACTAATTCTGGTCTCTCACACAGAGATCTCCTCACTGTAAGTGGTATAATCACAATTAAATTATTTATTTTTTTTTTAACAACTATAACAAAAATGTTCTAAATGAACACCAAAAAAATGCCTAGTTGCCTTACGCGGTAGAGGCTGAGTAAAAATGAAATATCTTTAACTTATTCGTTTGACAATACTTGTAAATCCTATCAATTACATTAACGATTACGTTTTAATTATAATTGAATAAGTTAAAGGTGTTTGCTAAGGTGTGCATAAGTTGATTAATATACCAATGGCTAATATTCGGTTTTAAGTTTAACACTTAACATCCTAACAAGTATCTGTACATTTTAGCCAATTAAACCGGAGAAAATGAAATTACTTTTCGAAAATCTTGGATACAAATTTCCTGACGATTCGTTTCAAAAAATATGGCAAAAGGGGGTTGAACGTGATGGAACTGGTTTAGTATGTATCGACACTTTTCTGGAACTATTGAAAAAATGCCTTCCTTCTCCAATTCTTGTTGAAGAAAATCCAGAAAAAGATTGTAGTACTTTTGTTCCAAAAGAAAAAATAACACTGTGAACTATTCTAGAAAAAAATGTCATATATTTACAAATGCTTTAGATACTACAAGCCTGATAAATATATATATGTAATTTTTATGTTAAAATTATATTCATCTCCTCCTATTCCTATTATCTCTCGAACTCATTCTGTCTTCTCGTTTATAATCACGATTCCTGGAACTTTCTTTGAGTTTTTGTCTGTCTCGCGATTTTGATCTTTTAGTTCTCGTATTTTCGTACATTTCTCTTTCTTTTCGCAGCCTTTCCACATTAACCTCGTGTCTGTCTTTGTCTTTCTGGTGTTTGTCTTGTGCTGCATCTTTCCGTGGATCCTTTTTTGAAGATTTTTTTCTGTTCTCGTCAGAACTATCTCTCTGTTTTTTCTTAGTTTCAGAGGTATTTCTCTCAGTATTTTTCTTTTTCTCGCCTTTAACTCGATTTTTTTCTTTTTGTTTCTTTTTCTTTTCACTTTCACCATCTGAAGAAGATTCCGTTGAAGAATCGGAGGAATCTATAAAAAGATGATAGTGAGAAAAACCTCAAAATAGTAGAAGATTATGTTAGTGTTATTTATTTATTTAAAATTTAATAAGTACCAGAACTAGAACTTGCACTACTTGAATTACTGGATTCGTCTGAATCGGATGAACTGGACTGTTGAACTAAATTCATCGTTGGATTCTTTGGCATTGCCTTTAAGTGCTCCCTTAAACCATCTGTCAGTCCACCTAAACCGATCGATGTGAAAAAATTAATGGCAAATCTTGTGTTTTTGGGATTATCCCTCGGGAAAAGACCTGCAAAATGTTCCTGAAGTGTCCTATAACAATAGTTTCTTCATTAATTACTTAAGTTTGTTTATTAATGTTTACAATTTCTAACAAAAATCTTACTACAGCATTATTAGTACAAAGTACAAAACCACAACCACTTACTCATCTTTCAGTCTAGCATTCAACTTCCCAAGGCCCATGTACTCTGCAAGTTCCTGGAATAATATTTTAATAAAAATCCTACTAGAACTTGTTGTGTCTTCTTCATTAAGTTTTATTGCTTCTAAAACTTCCCAACCAATTGCGTCTGTGAAAAGCAGATGAGCAAAAAACTTGCTAACGTTTCTGAGTCTGTTAGTATCTAATCTGTGTGTTGTTGCATAGGTGTCTCTAAATATCTGTTCAAATGGAGTCACATATATTTTGTTTATCTGGCAAAATCGTTGAGCCAACAAACCATAAAATTTTTCGTAGGTTCTTTGTTCAGCACAACAATCTACAAAAAAAAAAATAAAAAATATAAATTAATCATAAAATCTTAAAATCCAATTTCAATATAATTAAAAAAGATTTCATACCTAAAAACATATGACACAATTCAATCTCTTGTCCAGGTTTTAACTCCATTTTCATCAGCTTGTGAGCACATTCCTCAAAGTCCAAACTTGACTGAATTGTAAGATAAATTGTTCTTCTAAGTGTTACCAAATTTGTTTCAGTGTTATCAATTATTAGGCCTTGATCTTTGACTTCTTCCTCTTCTTCGTCCTCATCTTCATCAGATCCTTCAGATCCAGATTCACTACCACTTGAATCGGTATCAAGTATTTCTTTACTTAGAGTCTTATATTTTCCTTCATTTTCTTCATATTTTTCATCAAATTTAAAGACATCTGTTGAAAATGTTCATATTAAATACATCAACTGTAATATACATTAATTGAAAACTTACTCAAAACATCTTCCCCATTTTTAGTTTCCACATCATCAAGAGTTATTAAGTGAGTAAATTGATCTTCTTCTTCTACCAAATCTAATTCTTCGATTATAGCAGCATGATCTTTAAATCCATCCTTACGTATTTGAAACATCACCTCAATCATATACTGAATACGCTTTTCTAATTTTCCTTCATGAAGAATATTTCTTAACATTTCAAAAATGGCATTTATACCTGTAAAATATTGTGTTTACATGAAAAATTATAAATAGTGAAATGTAAGTTACAACAATAAAACAATTGTATATTGCATTACCTTTACTAGATACTTCTGTTAATTTCTGCCCACATTCTTTTAAAAATGAAATGGCAACTTCAACTGAATCATCTGTTGGTGATTCTACAAGGAGCGTTAATATTTCCAGTGCTAAAATTTCATGTGCCACTCGTTGATTTACCAAATGAGCAATAAAAGAAGATGCTGTTATGCAAGTATTTTTATTATTTTGCTTGAACCCCCTTTTAAATTGCAGCACCAACCTTTTTAGGAGTAATTCTCCAATATTTGGAAATTTAGAATTTATAACAGCCACTAGAGCAGCGTACACATGAGTAAAAGTAGGAGAAGCAGCTTGTGCCTGTATAAGAGATTTACTTAGTAACCCACGTCCTCTGACAATATTTTCATGAAGTAGTTCCCGTGCAATTATTCCTATATTTGATGTATTCACTTTATTTATATAACCATGAATAGATTTCTTAAGAGCTTCCCAAGCTATTCTTTGATAAGCAGCAGAAGACTTATCTGTTATTTCTGCTTGCATCATACGAAGTTTAGCTGGTGGAATATAAGCACCACCAGTTTTAGATGTTAGCAAATCTACAGTTTTTCTTTGTCTCGCAGTTATTTCCTGCTTATCAACTTCTTTTCTGGCATGAGCTTCTGTTCTGCTTTTATTTTCTTCCTTATCTTGTCCTCCATCATAATATCTGGAGCCAACAATAGCATCATCTTTTTTTGGGTATTTGTTCCAATATTGATCATTGTTCTCTTTAAAACTATTATCATCGTTTCCATAATACCGAGGATATTCAATTTCTTCAGCTGGTTTGTCTAAATCTACATACTTCCTTTTTTCTCTTCTACCCCAACTGCTGGTTCTTTCTTTAGATAATGATCTGGAATAGCTGCGCTCACGTTTTGAACGTTTTTTACGATCTGGAGACCTGTCACGTCTACCTTTTTTAGAGGAAGATGATTCTTTATCATCTTTATACTTTTTTCGTTTTCTTTCTGGAGAATTACCACTCTTTCTACTTTTCACCGATTTTTCTTTATCTGAACAACTTGAATCTCGGGACATATTCACAGCTGAAGATAAATTACAGGAATCCTGGTAAATAATTTAAAAATTACATTAAGGAAAAACACGGATAACACTGCTAACTTATAATAATTATTTTAAATTGTTTATAATGCGTTACAACCACTAGTAATGACTTTTACAGGTTATGTATCTTGTTTTTCTTCTACACCATTGATTAAATATTCTAAAGTAGTGTCTAAACAAGAGATGCGCCGAGATATATAATTATTCTATGTGAATTTGTGTTAATTAATAGAGCAATTTTAAACGATTTATCCAATTAATTTGTAATCATTATCAGGACATATTGTCATACCGTGTTCACAATTATTATGAACACTAACAAAAAAGATGGAAATTTGACAAAGACCAACAGCTCTAATTCTAAAATTTTCTGATTTTTAAGATGCAGAACTAAGAACTGAATAGATATAATGCACATTAACGCATTTAATTGTAAGCATACAAATAATAAATCACAATAAAACACAATAAATACTTTATGAAACTTTATTGTTAAACACAAATGACTTTGTATTACTTAAAAATAATGTACGAGTTCTCCAAAGTGGATGAATCTGGAAGGAAAGTGTTGTTTTTAAAATAAGAATATAATATTCACTCAAACTACATACCTGTTGGAAATGTCTACTTGGACCTCGCACGCATCTTCCTTCGCTTACGTTTTAGCCTTCGCATACGCTTCTTCCTCCACTGCAAATAGATAAATTTTTAATAATCTAATTTAATCACTTTTACTTCCAAATATTAGTTTACAAAATTTACTTTATAGTCAACTATATCTCGTGCAATAAATTGTAATAACGTACATTATACTTTATGGTTAGAAACGATTTTTTTAATAATCACGGAAATTAAAAATAAAAATATTAGAGACACATACCTTTGCCCTCATTGCAATAAATGCGAGTTCTTCTTTAAAGGCTCGATGGGTCTTTAGTACTTAAATTTTTATTGGAATCAATATCAACGTACCTCCACAACATTTGTTTATGAAATGAAAGGACAACTGACGTATTCTGTATTCTGCCAACTGTCAATTTTCACATCCCGTAAAAAATCATAGAATAGAATAGAAAAGTATGAATCTAGAATTTAAATTTATAATATTTTTTTCGCAATTTTTTTCCTGTTGTTATCAAATCTGTTAAATTAATTAAAAACGTGTTACCCAGGTCGTCTTTTGACTAAAAACCCGGATTCAGTAAAAATTAATGATCATAGATATGGGATCTATGGGGAAAGACCAAAGAACATACCAAAGACGTTAAAAACTATCCAGGAAATTGGCGCGAAAATAAATGCAAAATACTACATTAATGTTGACATTTTGGTTATGAAGAGCAACAAATAGCAGTAATAAAAGAATTTTACAGAGTTGGATAAAAGTAGAATGAAAAGTTAATACACGAATGTTAATGTAGAAATTAGATCGAATATAAATAGTGTCGTGTAGTGCTACTTGTATTTTGAAGTAAATAAAAAATGACGAAGAATTCTTTGGAGCAATTAAAAAAAACCAAAAACTCCTATGCTACTCGTTCGAAACTTTCAGAAAACATGTCGAATAAAATTACAGAGAAAAATTCTGGTTTAAAAAACCCTAAAATTTCCTTAACACCAAGAAAAACGAAATCTCCTACTTCAGTAAAGGAGTTGCAAAAATGTAGCCCTTCAACTCCCCCTAAACAAATGAAAGAAGAAAATGATGAAAACAATAGTACAGGTCAATTAACACCTTCTTCACTTCTGAGAAAATTAGATATCAATGGTGTTAAAAATAATAATCTTCAGCCAAAAGAGTTATTCTCTAGCAAATTCAAAAGTGCACGAAAAGCATTGCATGGTACACAGCCAGCTCAACTGTGGGAAAGAGAAAAGGAAATTGAGGAACTTAGAAAATTTATTTGTGATTGTTTAAATAATAATAAGTCAGGTACATTATATATAAGTGGTCCCCCAGGAACTGGAAAAACTGCTGCTTTATCGCAAATATTAAAGGAAAAGGTACATACATACATAGATATATATATTTTAGTCCAGTAACTACTAACTTTTTTAAATTAGTTTTAACAATTTACTCTTCTTCCAGTTTTTGCTACAAATTAAAACCATTTACATTAATTGCACTGCAATTAAATCCCCATCTTATGTATATTCAAGAATAATTGAAGAACTTAACATAAAAACATCTAGAAAGACTGAAAAAGAGAATATTTGTGCTATTGAAAAATACCTTTCAAAGGACCACAAAATGATGTAAGTGTCCCATCTAAAACCTGTTAGTTTGTACTATATTTAATGTGCCTTTTTCTAGTCAGTTGCAAGATTAATCTGCTTGATTTAAATTAACAAGTAAAATAAAATATAGTTTTATTAAATGCAAATTATAACTAGTTATTACTTATCTCAGGTAATAGGGTTTCAGTAGACTTTTTTCCTTTTTATGTATTAACAAACAATTTAATAAGTGCAGTGATAGTCCGCCTACATGTTAGTCGTTTTTTCGAATATCGCCGTTTCATAAAGCAGATACATGTTTTCCATTGCGGCTGACTCTAAATTCGGACTATAACATAAACATTACACCCTAAATGGTGCTAAAAATGATTACTTATATTGTAAATGAATTGACTTTGAAACCATAATTCATTAATATGTTCTAAGAATCACTCTTTGTTAATGCCTGTTTTTGTNAGTTATATTTTTATTATTTTTTTTTTCAGTATGCTTGTGCTAGATGAATTAGATCAGCTGGATAGCAAAAAGCAATCTGTTTTGTATACAATATTTGAATGGCCATCTCGTCCCAATTCAAAATTAATTTTGATTGGTATTGCAAATGCTCTTGATCTCACTGATCGCATTCTTCCCAGATTGCAGGCTCGTTGCGAACTTAAACCGAAATTGATGCATTTTGCATCATATTCAAAAGAACAAATCATTCATATTATAATGGAAAGACTGAAGGAAGCTGGAGTTTCTGATGTTCTAGCAACACCTGCAGTACATTTGTTGGCAGGAAAAGTTGCTGCAATTTCGGGAGATGTAAGACGTGCTTTAGATATCAGTAGACGGGTAATAGAAATAGCCGAACGAAAAAATCAAAACATTTTACGATCTTTGGAAAATTTTAACAATGAAGTTACTGAAAAAGTATCTCAAACAGTAGAAGTAAAAGAAGTTGTAGACGTTTTGAATAATGTTTATGGTACTTCCCAGAATTTAAACGACGACTGCGATAGTTTTCCGCTACAACAAAAAATTGTTGTGTGCGCTCTATTGCTGATGCTTAAGAAAGCTAAAAATAAGGATATTACAATGGGGAAGCTGCATGAAGTATACAGTCGCGTTTGCGAAAAGCGCAACTTGTATGCAGTCGATCAAGCCGAATTCGTGGGATTGTGTTCACTTATTGAAACAAAAGGAGTTATTCGCGTAGCTGGTAAAAAAGAACCAAGACTTCATAAAGTAACTTTAGAATGGGACGAAGAGGAAGTTGTTTTAGCTTTGCGTGATAAAGAATTAATGTCTAGTATTTTACAAGATACAACATGTCTTGGGCGACTATAGATTTTTATGTTTAATGTCTTTTATTTATGCTGACAATTTTAATGAACTTTTAAGGCGTATAAATGTGATTGTCTAGTTATATAAGTTTGACTAGGTCTTTTAAGATGTATCTACATTTGTGTCAATCGTTTTTATCTTTGTAAAAAGTAATAGTAAGAGTTGTATGTAACATTCCAATTACAATACAGAATTTATTCTTACTTGTATGTGTATGTTTTTACTAAAAACAAACTTAGAAGATTTTATCAAAACTTTCGTATACTTAGTATTTCTGTTCGGGTAGTGAATCGCCATCTAGTGGGTGTTTGCTGCTACTGAAGTACATAAGGGGGAAGACAAGGCAAAGACAAATAAAGAGATTAACTTGGTTAACTGAATCGACACTTCGTGAGTGTTGTCTTTTCCCAATGTAACTTTATGATCCTCAGGTTATGGTTGAGAAAGTGGGATCGTGTTTATTTCTTTAACCAAATCTATCTATAATATCTAGACAAAGTGATAAATTTATCACATTATGAACTCATTTAGTCATTATACATAATATCCAGCTATTAGCCAGTCTCTATGTAATCACATTAAGATTAAGCCAAAACATTAATCATTCAAAGTTATATATAACAGAATATTATTAAAATAAGCAATGGAAAAAAACTTTTATTATAAAAATGTAGAAAATGACAAACACAAACTAACATACTAATTATTAATACGTAGGAAAAGACATCTTTTGTTTGACTACCATTCTAACTTTCTGTAACAGCAAAACGTTAATTTTAAACTTACATAAGTTATACACAAAATGTTTTTCGTATATAGTGTTCATTATAATAAATAAGAAAAACAGACAAGGTAAAAACAAGGTACGAACATGTTACATACTACTTACTAAAACGTTTAGTTTGGTTAACAAAAGATTGACTTTTGCAGCATCAAATAAATACAACATTAAGACTGACATGTCACTACACCAAAATACAGATTAAATTAAAGGAGTTAACAACGTCCTGAGGTTTTTACTAGACTAACAAATAAGTATTATATAATATCACAACTTGAAGCACTGGAAGAGCGTGTGTTTTATTACAATAATTCTTTTAATTGCATAGCTTCGAGTTCTTTGTATAAGTCGCTTCTGTCCAGTAACTTTTCAAGTTCTTCGTCACTAAATACGTAACCATTCGAATGTATTTTCTGTGAGTAATCGCTCAAATTTAATAGTCTCTGTAACTCTTCCAAATCCAGCTCAGCTCTTGCTTTGTCATCGCCTTTTAATGATTTGAATTTTCCTTGAAAATTTTTAATGGTTTCATTAAGACGATAAAAATGATGAAGTTTTACCTACCATCTTGCATCACAATTTTTTCTAAGCGTCGTTTCAAATTTCCACAGTGAATAATTTGCTCATCGATAGTATTTTTTGTTACTAATGAGTAAACAACAACAGGTTTTTTTTGACCGATTCGGTGACATCTATCTTGTGCTTGAATGTCAGCTTGGGGATTCTAAACAAATATTGGAAAATTAGCAGTTATTCTGAATGTTATTACAAAAAAGTAGCATCATAAAGATAGCGTTAAAAAACCAACCCAATCTCTATCATAAAGAATAACCGTGTCGGCTGCTGTTAAATTCAAACCCAAACCTCCTGCTCGAGTTGATATTAGAAAAACAAAAGTTTCAGGATCCTTATTGAACATTTCAATATTCTCCTGGCGTTGGGACAATTTTTGTTGGCCGTCCAATCTACAGTACTTATAATCTCTCATTATAAGATAATCTTCAATAATGTCCAACTGCATAACTAAAGTACTGAATATCAAAACCTGAAAAGGAAATTTTAATAATTCACCATGTTTCAGTTTTCATTTAACTTTCAGTCAATGACAACATGTGATTAAATAATAATTTTTCTTGAAGATGTGAATATACTTTGTACCAAAAAAGTTATAAATGCATGAATACCTTATGATTCTTTTTTTTAAGTTTAGCAAGCATAGCATCTAGGACGAGCATTTTGCCACTCTGGGTAACTATATCTTCATTGACTAGCAGCTTTTTTTCCTTACTGGTTGGGTCCAAGGGGAAATGAACGAGAAAAGGATGGTCGACGACTTTTTTAAACATCATCATGTTGTTTTGGAGGGTAATTCTGTAGATAAAATGGACCCTTTCACGGTTGAGATTTTTCTTCAATAACGCTTCCTCCTCTTTTATAAACTCCTCGTAAAAAAGGTCTTCCACATCATTCTCAGTTTTTTCAACATAACTCGTTTTTTTTAATACACAGGCACGTTTTCTTTTTGGTTCATCATCAACTACTTCATTATCCTAACAAAAATTAACAAACTGTTAGTAAAAAGTTCGTCAAGTAATTATAAAATACATAAGTTTAAGTAAGCCCCTATTAAATGCATAAAAATGTTTCCTAATAGAATTTAAAAACTGAAAAAATGTGGAAAACGTATATAGTAGATTCTCGATAGTGTGAACCAAAAGCAATAGCTGTTCACATTATCGAATTGTTCTTGCTAAGGAATATTATACTTAACATATAATAATAAACTTTTTTATTAACAAAGAAAACACAAATACATGCTCTTTAAAAGATAGAAACAAATAAAACATACAAATTAACACTGTCAAGTGTCTGCTCTATACCATCCCCCATTCGATTTTAAAGCATGATTACAAAGTAAAGATAAAGAAGACAATTCAAGAGATATCATGCAAACAAAATGACTTACACAGTTTAAAACTTCATCGTTCCCGTTACTCACTTGTCCCCGCAATTTTGCAATATTCTTTTGTATAATGTAAGTGTAAAGATCTCTTTGAAGTTCTGTTAAGGGGCAGTATACCAAAACTTCTTTTTTAGGAACCAGATCTGTCATTACGTCGCTTTTTAATCTACGCAACATAAACGGGGCCAACACCTTATGAATTGTCGAAATGACGTTGTTTTTCTCTTCTTCTTGCACTATTTTACCATTCTATAAACAATTTAAGCAAAAATACATGTCAATATCTTTATTATAACAAATTAAAAACTTACGTCCACGTCTTCTAACATCAAGAGCGAAGCAAAAGTATCCATATCGGTAAAAATATGAGGCAAAAGAAAATTTAAAAGGGCCCATAATTCTATTAAACTATTCTGCAAAGGAGTCCCGGTCAATAATAATTTGTTAACTGTTGTTAAGCAACGTAACTCCCTAAAAATAAAAAATATTCTTTAAAGAAAAGTACATAATAGTGTGTGTTATATACATATAAACCCGAATGTACTTTCTGTATTAGATTAAAAAATGGCACTGTTGTGCAAAAATGCGTGATGTGTATTTTTTAGAGATTCTTAGTTGATGTGAATTGTTTATTAGAGTACTCCTCATCATTCATTCTTAATAAATATTTAAAACTCACTGGGATAATTTTGAGTTGGCGTTTTTAAGGCGATGTCCTTCATCCACAATTACATATTGCCATTTAAGGCTTCTGAAGAAATTTCCTACTAAAAAAGGCACGCTATAGGTCGTAACAACCACTGGTTGAACAGGTTTTCCTTCTAACTTATATTCCCTTTGCAAAATATTTCTGATTTGATCATTTCTTTCATAAACATTGCCATGTAGTAACACCACAGGAATCTTAGGAGCAAACCTTTTAAACTCTGAAATCCAGTTAGGAATAGTTGATAGAGGAGCTACTATTAAAAAAGGACCTTTTATTTCTCTTTGAATTAAATAGCAAATTAGTGCAATAACTTGAACAGTTTTCCCCAAACCCATCTCATCTGCTAATATACCATTTACACCATTTTCAAATAAGACCTACAATTAAAATATTCTATGTAACACAGGTCATTAATTTCAAATCATATATTTCAGTTTACACTTACAATCATCCATGTCAATCCTTCAATTTGATATTGTCTTAATGTGCCACCTTCAAAATATTTTATCTGTTTGGTAACATCAATTGTATTATCTACAAAATATGCATATATAAGATTCTTATAATTAATACATATAATTTTTCAGCAAAATTTTTAGTACCTTTAGTGTTTTTTTCTTTCTTGTTGGAATGCAATACGGTATTATTATCCATCCAGTCTTCCACTTTAATTTCTTGTAAGGGTTTCTTTCTTCTAATGGATTGAAATTATAATTAAAGAAAAAGCAGTATTAATAATAAAGGATCAATATTATAAGAAATATAGCTAAACATACTTTGTTTTTGGATCTATATTGTATTTCTGAAGTTTCTCTTGGAAAAAGTTAGAATATTTCACACTTTTAGAGAGGAGGTACTTCATACTCTTAATTGCTTGTTCTTTTCTTAATTTCTCGCCTTCTTCTTGTAGTTTTTTCTTTCGTAATCTAATGAGTTCTTTTTCTTTTACAATTGTCTTTTCTTCTAATTCGTTTTCAGTAAGTGGTGGTCCCTTTGTGTTATAAAAGTCTTGGTATTCATTATTTGTACCATTGTTACTGTTGAAAATTTCCATAACTGAATATATACTTTTTTCAATAAACTGAAAATTTTAAAATAGAGAAAATAAATAAAAGAATGCATGGTCTTAGAAAAAAATAAGAAGTAACTAGAAATAGAATGTTGTCATAATGATTTATAGCAAATTATATGACAGTATTACAATTTAGTAAAATTCGTTTGTATTTTAACCAATGTAAAAGCAAAATAAAGGCATTTCATATTACCTGTAATAATGGGGGTGCTTCTTGTCAACTAATGGAAAATAAGACAGGAAAAAACGTCTCCAAATGTTAGTCAAAAATCGTTAAACTTTGTACAATGCAATTTTTGTTGCCAAGTGACCGGTAATAAAAATCATACTTGTTTTTGGTTATTGAAAACGACTTCCCGCCAAACATTTCACGTTAACTGTAATTTTTAAGGGTTCAGTGAAGATTTACTTTTCTAGTAGTTAAAAGGTGTCACCACCATGCAAATAATTTAATAAAATCTGAAATTTCAAATTAATGTAAAACTTACTTTACCTTTAAATAACAGATAATTAGGAATTACTAATACAATTAAATATACGATGAGATTTTTTTAATAAGTGATGCTATTTCTATTAAGCCGAATATTTATGTTTACTAGATTTTATTAATCGTAAAATAATTTACTAGGAAAAGTAGAGTCTTCGTTATTTAATGACAATAGTAATAGAATTACTAATTATTTATTGTTGTTTAAGGGGAAAGAGTTGTTGTTTATTCGTTACAATTTAATAAAAAACGTATTCAATCAAGTTTAATTTTTAACTACAAAAAAGTAACTTAATATAAGTTGGAAGAACTATTTGCTAAAAAGTTTATTGGCTAGAACGTAGAATGTGAGAAATCATTTGTTCTTGTGATGGAAATGGAAAACTATTTTAATTTCTGCATAGATTTGTTTAATCAAAAGAAGTATGTATGTAATCAGATAGTTATAAATAAGTTAACATATGCAGTATAGAATATTGATCCAAATAATATATTATTTTGTTCGCAAAACTTTTTAATATCATAGTATCCTATTGGATTGCTGAAATTTTGATACAAGTTTGTAGATTAAAGTAACGAACTTTTTTTATGTTTTGATAACGCCATAGTCTTTATTAATGTATGATATGCATCACTGTTAAACCAATGTATCTGTTTGAATAAAAAGGTACAGGGTGTTACAATTAAAATACACACTTGCTGTTACATGAAGGTGGGAGAAGAATTCAATTTTTGCATTGCCTATTTTAGAAATTATTTGAATTTTGAAAATTCTTATTTAGTTGAATGTTGAGTGGTGCAGTTACCAATCTTTGTGGTAATTAGAACGAGTCTCATTTTAATTTATTGATTTATTCCTAAACAACGGTCTGATTTTCTACTTTTAGTATATCTACTGACTGTAGTATATCGAGTGATGATAACTGATAAGTTCGCGTCTGGTAGTTCTTAACGTTCTTTATTGATATTTCAGTATTTGTGACGCAAGTACTTCAGCGTTGGAGGTCTATCTGACGAGTGGGAGAGAGGACCGTCATCATCGAACCAAAAACTGCAGGCAACCGAGAAGTTGATGGCGAGTTCTTCGAGCGTCTGGATCTCGACGACGACGCCCGGTTGGTAAGTCCCACATTCAATTTTCTCTTCTTTTGACTTCTCTTTATTGAGCTTTTTCCACGACAACAAGAACGCTTATTACTCGCTTGCGCACGTACGTGTACATAGAATAAGCTTTCTGGCAGTGCTACCGATGCCTGGGGTTATTCTCTTAATCCCGCAGGACTTGTTAATTTATTTTATACATATGCATGTGCAGATGTACATAGATACATGTGTATAAGCGTCTCGCACAGGCTTAAGCACGTGCCATCAGCGTCTAAAAATATGTCGATGCCATTTTAGTATTAGTTGGTAGAGTGTTTGAGTTCGTGTTTCTACTTCACGCAGCAGAGCGGAGTACGCCCATGCGATAGTGTGTTATCAGGAGAAGAGTAGTGGGATTTTAGGTCGAAGATGTTTGCGGTGTTTATTACGAACTGTGTGTGTGTCACATGACGCAACCTGTCGTCTGTCTATTGCCAACCAAGAACCACATTATTATATCTGATCTGATGATGTGCATCTTCTTACGAATTCGCCTAGCTCTGGGGCTCGCGATTGAATCTGTTTTCGTTCCGCGGTCGCTAGAAATAATCAATTGATTCTTCTTCTTTGTATATAGATACGTGTGGTACATGTTATGTAGATAGGTCAGCCGGTCCTCGGCAGATGTAAATGCTTGAATGTAGGCCACATGGGTTGTTGGCGATGACATCTCTCTCTCTTCACGAATTGAGTAACGACTACTGTATAACAAACAATTGCAACAACTGAAACGATCGTTCTTTATGTATTCTACATATAATTGTTTTAATTTGTTCTTGTTTGACCCATTTTCGGGGGAGGGGGACGAACAAAATAGGGGAGGAATTCACACAATAGCCTTATAACTTATGACTTTGAGAAGTAGCAAATTTAAGTGTTCTATGGAACAAGTACTTCACATAACAGATTTAGAAGAGGAATGTAGGTGTTCTTTAATTATAAGACTTGTGCGCACACGTTGTACTGTTCTAATTTCAATTCGAATCTAAAATCTATTGGCACCACAAGATTCTACGTACCTTTTTACATATTGCATGAGTTTTGAAGTTTAGAAAATAATTTCTTAAATAGTCGAAAATTTACGTGCGCTTTTTTATCTTTGACACTTTTATATAATTTTATAGGCGAACACGTCGTACTGTTCTAATTTCAATTCGAATCTAAAATCTATTGGCACCACAAGATTCTACGTACTTTTTTACATATTTCATGTGTTTTGAAGTTTAGAAAATAATTTCTTAAATAGTGGAAAATTTACGTGCGCTTTTTTATCTTTGACACTTTTATATAATTTTATAGGCGCACACGTCGTACTGTTCTAATTTCAATTCGAATCTAAAATCTATTGGCACCACAAGATTCTACGTACTTTTTTACATATTTCATGAGTTTTAAAGTTTAGAAAATAATTTCTTAAATAGTGGAAAATTTACGTGCGCTTTTTTATCTTTGACACTTTTATATAATTTTATAGGCGCACACGTCGTACTGTTCTAATTTCAATTCGAATCTAAAATCTATTGGCACCACAAGATTCTACGTACTTTTTTACATATTTCATGAGTTTTAAAGTTTAGAAAATAATTTCTTAAATAGTGGAAAATTTACGTGCGCTTTTTTATCTTTGACACTTTTATATAATTTTATAGGCGCACACGTCGTACTGTTCTAATTTCAATTCGAATCTAAAATCTATTGGCACCACAAGATTCTACGTACTTTTTTACATATTTCATGAGTTTTAAAGTTTAGAAAATAATTTCTTAAATAGTGGAAAATTTACGTGCGCTTTTTTATCTTTGACACTTTTATATAATTTTATAGGCGCACACGTCGTACTGTTCTAATTTCAATTCGAATCTAAAATCTATTGGCACCACAAGATTCTACGTACTTTTTTACATATTTCATGAGTTTTAAAGTTTAGAAAATAATTTCTTAAATAGTGGAAAATTTACGTGCGCTTTTTTATCTTTGACACTTTTATATAATTTTATAGGCGCACACGTCGTACTGTTCTAATTTCAATTCGAATCTAAAATCTATTGGCATCACAAGATTCTACGTACTTTTTTACATATTTCATGAGTTTTAAAGTTTAGAAAATAATTTCTTAAATAGTGGAAAATTTACGTGCGCTTTTTTATCTTTGACACTTTTATATAATTTCATAGGCGCACAAGTCGAACTCTTCTAATTTCAATCCGAATCTAAAAACTATTGGCACCACAAGATTCTACATACTTTTTTACATATTTCATGAGTTTTAAAGTTTTGAAAATAATTTCTTAAAGAGTGGAAAATTTACGTGCGCTTTTTTATCTTTGACACTTTTATATAATTTTATAGGCGCACACGTCGTACTGTTCTAATTTCAATTCGAATCTAAAATCTATTGGCACCACAAGATTCTACGTACTTTTTTACATATTTCATGAGTTTTAAAGTTTAGAAAATAATTTCTTAAATAGTTGAAAATTTACGTGCACTAAATGTTTTAGTGAAAAAACTTTCAGTTTTCCGAAATTCCTCTGATGTTTCAATTATATTAAAAAGTGCAACAAAAGCAAGAAAACAAATAATAAACATAACGGTACCTAAAGGTTAATTTTTATTTTATTTTCAATGCTTCTGGATAATCGGCAAAAAATTGTTTATTTTTTCTTTTTCAATGCTACCATTTGGAGCATTTCTTTTACGTATGAACAAGTTCGATGACATTATCGGAGTTTTTTTAACAACTATACGCAGAACGTTTAGTTAGTAATGACCTTCGTTTGGTCAGGTGAAATTATTGTGTCTATTCAATTGTTATATCATTTTGCAATGTTGCATGTTACGTAAATTAAAACTCATAATAACTGTGTCGCCAACGTTTTGCTTTTGGATTTAAAAGTAAAAACCGCAATGTGGGTACGAACAGCGTGACGTCTATTGTAGGTATTTTCTCTGTTTTAGTCTATGATCGAAAGTCTAAAAGGCGTTACTTGTAAAAGTAGATGATCCTGTACACCCAAAATACCCACATTTTAATCCACATTTTATTTAATTTTCAATAGTAAAAAGTTACTTAAATATTTTATCTTTTGCATTTGTTATCATTATGGTAGGTAATAAACAAATAGAAATAATAGGTAAAATAATTTTAGATGGTCTATCTTAAAGGAAAAACTTGTATTATTATTTATTGAAATTAATGAATGTGTTATTGTTATAAAAACAAGTGTATAGTCCATTTACGTAACTTCAAAGACTTTGTAGACATTTCAATGAAATTAGTGATTAGTAGATTCGGATCTCGTCGAAATTTCATGCAGTGTTTGTCGATCGCTAGTTGGAATTTGTTGTAAAAGTGATCGGAAAGAGTCGGGAACCGTCAACGATGGGTTTTTATAGTTATAGAACTGAAAATGAGGTTAAAGCAACATTAAAAGAAGACTTTGAAACGGGGAAGCAAGCATTTACAAGTATGTACTTGGTTTGGGCTCTGGCCAACTGCAAGATGCCTGTTGTCATCTAGCAAGCAGAGCCTTTGAAAATTGTAGGGGAAAATCCTTCACAAATACTTGATACTTTCAGTTCTATCATCAATAAGGTGCCAATAGTAGATGGTACTACGAAACACACTTAACTCGAACTTTATTTAATGCTTTAAAGATAACTTTAGGTTCATTTTGGTTCTAGTTAGGGAAGTTTTGACAATCCTGTATATTTATAATAATCCTATAACTAATATTATAAATGGATAAAAGCAGACAATAGATAGTAATTCATAAATAAATTTCGGCTGTTTATAGTGTCCTTGTTTAGTTCATTTCATTGTAACAAAAGTACTTAAAATAAAATAGTCAATAAGTGTACTAAAGGCTATTCTGACAGGTTTTTAATTAAATTAGCTGCAATGTACAGGATTATAGATCGAAATTAAAAATAATTCTTATCGTTGTTATCAGCAAATTTGCAATAGTTTGGTGTAATGACGAGGACACACGAACAAACCATAACGATTTGTTAATAAATACGTATTATAAGTATACCTAATAGATAATATGTAAAAATTAAGATAGACAAGGTGAATTCATTCATTTATCTAAATATTTGGAAATATTATTACTAGATGTAGCCTTTGATGAGTAATTTCGGTAAAGGTCTAGATGAGTGGTGGGGGGGGGTCGAAAGAGGAGGTCTCCCCCACCACTGTATCATAAAAAGTTCGTGGCGGTCTCACCCCCATAAAAAGTTATGGGGGTTCAAAGTTAATAAATATGCCAATTTTTATACATTTCTAGGCATGTAAGTATTTATATAGTCATTCTTAAACAGTATTCAAAAGTAAAACTAATGAAAAAATACATAAAAATATGAGAAAGTTATATAAAACATTATTTAAATATCTTTATTAATAGGGTAGGTTAGGTTAGGTTATCGGGTTTTGTTCAAGTGACCACCCTCTTTCGATACCCCCTACCCCCACCCCCTTCTAACCGCCACGAACTTTTTGTGGTACAGTGGTGGGGGAGACCTCCTCTTTCGATTCCACCCACCCTTACCCCCAAAGGGGGTAAGGCCCATCATCTAGACATTTACCGTAATTTCAATTATCGATAAAACTATTTTATGTTTAGCTAGATTGTAAAAGTTTTGAGAAGTTTTGAAATTAGTAAACTATACCGTCTTGACGTCTATCTTGGAGAAAAGAACAGTCATATTATTATACTAAGTATTACTTATGTAAAGCTGTATCATGAAATAGTCAAACGTTATACATATGTAGTTATAGTAATCGTGTATGTATATCGTTTTTTTTTTTATTTAATACCTAGCCATTAGCTAAATAATGTGTACATATGAAATTAGTAGTTTCATTATCATCAGATTGTGTATTGTCGTTCTTGTTGAAGAACGACGAAAAAGAGGCGGAAGCTAGTTCACATTTCAAAGAAAAAACAAAGCAAGGACATGTTTATTCTTTTAATTTGTTTGCATTGTTGTGCTACATAATGATTACAGTAAGTGTATTAGATAATTTGTTTTTAAACATTGACAATTCGCATAACACATATTCCTACGACGATTCGCGTACTTATACACATGTAAATGGGTGTCAATCTGTTCTTTTGTGATTCTGTACTAGGTTATTATGTTATCGTTTTAAAATGACAACAAACAGCTCTTTTTTTTTATTTAGGCGACAGATAAAAATAAATAAATTACCCACGAATTATTATCATTTGAAAACATCCTAAATATTACAGGTTTTAGGGACTAGATAGATCTGAGGGGCGATCACAATAGCTGTAAGGTATCCTGTATGTTTTACCCATGGCATCGCTCGCGTTTATGTATTAAATATGTGTCAAAACATCATCCTCGACCACATAAAACTAATTTTATTATCCTTCGGGAACAGTATTTATTTTCTGCATAAAATGTATCCTAAGTCCTTTTCTGTACTATTGACAATAACTGTACAAATTTTCATGTTAGGTGTTACCTGTGGCTTCGCCCTCGTTGGTGTTCTAAATACGTGTCAGAGAACATCGACGACCGCATAAAACTAATTTTTTTATCTTTTGGATATAGTATTAATTTTTTGGATAAAGGCTATCCTAAGCCCTTTTCTGTACCACTTACAATGTGTATAAAATTTCATGACAGATTTAATCGGTGGCTTCGCTCGCGATGAAGTCAAATACGTGTCAAAGCTCATCAACGACTACATTAAATTAATTTATCTATCCCTTGGGAACAGTATTTATTTTCTGAATAAAAGGTATCCTAAGCCCTTTTCTGCAATACTGACAATGTGTGTACAAAATTTTCATGATATGTTTTACCTGTGGCTTCGCTATCGTTGGTGTCCTAAATATGTGTCAGAGATCATCGACGACCACATAAAACTAATTATTCTATCCCTCGGGAACAATATGTATTTTCTGGATAAGAGGACCCTATGTCCTTTTCTGTACGACTGACAGTGTGTGTACAAAATTTCATGACAGATTTAATCAGTGGCTTCGCTCGCGATGAAGTCCTAAATATGTGTCAAAGCTCATTAACGACTACATTAAATTAATTTATTTATGTCTTGGGAACAGTCTTTATTTTCTGGATAAAATGTATCCTAAGTCCTTTTCTGTAATACTGACAATGTGTGTACAAAATTTTATGATTGGTGTTACCAGTGGCTTCGCTCTCGTTGGTGTTCTAAATACGTGTCAGCGATCATCGACGACCACATAAAACTAATCTTTCTATCCCTCGGGAACAGTATTTATTTTCTGGATAAAAAGTGTTTTAAGTCCTTTTCTGTAATACTGACAATGTGTGTACAAAATTTTATGATTGGTGTTACCAGTGGCTTCGCTCTCGTTGGTGTTCTAAATAAGTGTCAGCGATCATCGACGACCACATAAAACTAATCTTTCTATCCCTCGGGAACAGTATTTATTTTCTGGATAAAAAGTATTTTAAGTCCTTTTCTGTAATACTGACAATGTGTGTACAAAATTTTATGATTGGTGTTACCAGTGGCTTCGCTCTCGTTGGTGTTCTAAATAAGTGTCAGCGATCATCGACGACCACATAAAACTAATCTTTCTATCCCTCGGGAACAGCATTTATTTTCCGGATAAAAAGTATCCTAAGCCCTTTTCTATACCAGTGACAATGAGTGTACAAATTTTCATGATAGGTTTTACCAGTGGCTTCGCCCTCTTTGGCGTTCTAAATAAGTGTCAGAGATCATCGACGACCATACAAAACTAAGAAATTTTGATAATGGAAATACCCTTGAAGCTAGTTTGTTCTTGTTATGTCGAATGATGTTTTTTTTTTGCAAGAACTTTTTGTCTATTTCATCGTCGACGATCCATATGTATATTAGCTTACGATTAAGCATACTTTAGATAATAGTTGTCAAGGATCACAGCACTCTGATAGATAGCACATGTCATCACTAACCACTAATTACTTCAGCACATTACATAAAAGAAGGACATTAATTTTTTTGTGGTAGGATCTTTTGTGATGCAGTGAAGAGAACCACAAAAAATGCCAGCTAATTTGCATTGTGGCTACACATATTTGCCACATATATTTTTGTTACGATATGATATCACTTATATATTTTTGATATTTGATATATTGATATTTTTCCCAACTCAATATTGTAACGTATAATTCAATTCTTTCTTTTGTAAATATTTCCTATTGTTATTATGTAAATATGCTTTCAAATGTATCTTCTCAAAAATTGACAATAACTGTACAAATTTTCATGTTAGGTGTTACCTGTGGCTTCGCCCTCGTTGGTGTTCTAAATACGTGTCAGAGAACATCGACGACCGCATANTCTTCTCAAAACCTTTTGTATCTGTACCTTTCTATTATTCTCTCTACAAATTACTTTACTACTTGTACTTTCCACTAATCCCTTAACATTTTAATTTCGTTTACTAACAGCATGAGCTGTATAATTCTTATTACTTCTTAATTGCATTTTAATATTGGGTTTCTAGGTACATTGGGGCGAAATCTTTTTCTTAGTATTTCATCTAATCACTCTTTCCAAGTTTCATTCTCTTCTGATTCGATCCCTACTTTAGTTAAAATACTTCTAGCTCCACCCTTTTAATCTTCGTTAAAATTTATTTTCAAGACTACTAAGACTTCCGATCTATTATTCAACTGTTCTACTTCATCCTTCAGCGATCGTTAATTAAATTTGTTAAGTTTTAATTGTGTTTTATTCAGTAATTTTACTTTTGCAAAGTGTGTTTAATTCCACCAAAAAACCTAAAGCATAGTTACTACTACATTCTTTAAATGCAGTTGTAGCAAATTAATTAGTGTTAATTATCATGCAAGTATCATATGCAAGCACAATTTTAATTAAAAGTCGCGTTTAAATTTCAATAAAACTGGAAAAAGTTGTTCCGATAGTTTTCACGTTTTATACTGAATTTATTATAGTAATATTTTAACTTTAGTAGAGAAACTTCTTATTTTAATTCGTTTCATACTCTATCGGTTTTAAATATTTGTTTCTTACGTATGTTCAGTGTGTTTTTATTTTCGATCCGATTTTAATATTCACAGCTTCGCATTTTTCAAAGATGTTTCGACTATTTTTCCTTTTGTAAAGCTAACTTTCTCTACACTAACTCCTTGAGTCTATGTTATTTCTAAAACTAATGGAAAATTATATATGTCACGTTTACTAACATGAAAGAGTGAGTCACGTTTCTTTCACGATTGAAAAGAGCGAAAAGCTGAAGAAAACTTTGGTAACATTTCGCATTAGGCGTTGTGGTGCACAGTGTGGTATTGATCGGTAAAGCCGTGGTGGCTAGCAGACGGGTCTTCAGCCTTCGCAGGGTAGATCCTGCTGCTTGGCGTCCACCACCCCTATGTATAAAGCTCTGCCAGCTACCATCGTTGTAATACCTCTGGCGTTGCGAGGGGAGATTGCAAGCAAGCCTTTTACTATTCCATCAAGCGAAGCAGAATAAACTGATAGAACATTACACTTTTTTGTGGAAACTAAAAGTGAATAAGTATCAAACGTAGAAATTGTTCATTATCGTTTCATCGTGTATATTGTATACCTAAACTATTGTAACGACATACAGAGAGACCAAAACTGAAATATATTTTCAAAGAAGGATTTCGTTATGTGTCATCTTCAATAAGTCACGGCTAGTATACCCTAGACAAAAATTTTCAGTCTGTCGCCAGTCTCTCAGAATCTTTCAGAGTCTCTGAGAGCGTCTCTCACAGTCTCTCGGTTATTGCCTAGGTGTTTTTATGGATCTCTCACAGTCTCTGTATGAGAGACTTGAACGATAAAATTGTTAATTCAGAGGTTCGAGTCTCTCACAGAGAGACAATGAATAAAACTGAAAAATTGAGAGACTCGAGTCTCTCGTAGAAAGACTGAGATCTCTGAAATATGTTGAATTTTAACCATGTCTATTGAGACACCACTTATTGAGAGATTCGAGTCTCTCGTTCAGAGATTCGAGTCTCTCGTTCAGAGAGTGGATACGAAATGAGGATCTCTTCATGAGCGACTCGAGTCTCTCGTCCAGAGACGCTAAACAGTTTTTTTGACAGTCTCTCTCAGTGACACCAGAGAGACTCGAGTCTCGCTTTCAGAGACTCTGAGAGACTGAACATTTTTATCTCGGGTATTACCGGTTAGATTTACTTCTTACTGGACTTCAATGAAACAAAGTAAAAGTAGGTAAATGTATTTAAATTAGGCGAGAGTGAAGAAGTATTGTTGTTACTTAACTGGAAATAACAAGAATTTTATCAAATCTTATATACTTTTGTAGGTGCATATAATGCGAAATATGACAGCGTTTATTTTATCCAGAATTAAGTGGTACAAATCAGAAATTTAATGGTCTAGTAGATAGAAGCAAATGTAATTTAAAAATCTTACAAGTAGTTATTAATTTTTAGAATTTGCAGTACACTGATGGATTTTTATATAATAACTAGCTTTTCCCAGCGGCTTCGCTCCCAAAAATTAATATTCTTTCTCCATAAAACCTTTTAGCTCCCAATTCACCCTTACAACGTTTTAATTTTGTGTAATGTCGCCATCTTTCAAATACAAACGTAGCAACAACATTTCATCCTTAAGGGTTGATTTTTAAAAATTGCCAAAACACGTATTTGCTTAATTTCAGCAATGAGCATCCTTCGAGTAAATCCGAGTACAAATAAAATGTAGCCCATGGAAACGTTGCAACCTCTTTTCATTTGATTAATAATATCAAACAGCATATATACCAAGTTTCAAGTAAATTCAACCATAAATAAAGTATGTCCCAAACAAAAATTGCAACACCTTTCCCTTTTTTAAATTGTCGAGATAGATCTTTCAGAAATTAAATGAGAGACCATTAAAACAAAGTTTCAAGTAAATCTGATCACAAATAATATGTTCCATTTAAACATTGCAACTCCTCTTCACCACTCATCCCCCCCAACAGAGATTGAATTTTTTAATCAATTTCAAGTAAATCGAACCAAAAACAAACATGCAATCTTAACAAATGAAAGGCTAGACTGATGTTTTGACTGATAAATTTTTTGTTTTGCTGTCAATTTCGTTTTGTCATTCCATGTCAGTTGCGTTTACATATACCACATTTTTCTCGTGGAAAGTGATAAAAAGTATCCTGTGTCCTTCTCCCGGTTGTAAGATACCTCCCCATCAATTTTCAGCCAAATCGGTTCAGCCGTTCTTGAGTTATAAGTGAAGTAACTAACACGACTTTTATATATATAGATATACATTGACAATATTAACAAAATACGAATACTTATATAGTTATCCATATTTATTTTTATGTTTTGACGTTTGTATTTCACACCTTAGTCAATTATTAGATACTATATCTATCACATTTGTAATATTTCCCTTAAAAATTACATCGGTACGTAGGTGCAAAAGTCAGTTAAATATTTCTTGAATGTGAAAAACTGAAACAGAGTTCTTTGAAAGATAAATACTTAAATACTTAGTTTATATTTGCACTGGTAATCTTCATTGTTACTTTGTAACGCACTTATCGTTAGATAGGCATACGAAAAATAAATACCATCGCAGGTATTACGAAGTACCTGTCTTTACTGTTTAATCTTGTGACCTAGTTATTTGTATTTCTAAAGTACTTCGTTCTGAACGGAACACAGGTAATCCTTGTGGTGTGTAAAACGGCATCAATCCAGACAGGAGATATGAAGCTTCTTGTCTTGGAAGATAGCAAAATGGTTCAGTTTGTAACAAAAAGATGTTTCGACAATTTGGACATTCGTCAGTAATTCCATTTTGCTGGTCAGTTTTGCTAATGAGTTTTACAGAGGTGCTAAAGGGTTCAGAACTATATGTTACATCTAATTGGCCAGAATCATTTTAAAGACCTTTTTAAACGTAATTTCAGTTGGTTAGAAGTTCTTGTGAACAACATTATTTATCTGGTTTATTACCAGCGTTCATCAAGCTTCGAGTTTTTCCGATAAAACTAATTATATCTGAAGTAATTTTGCAAGAATTCAACGAAGTGGCTATAAGGGTTTAGAGAATTTTGTTTGTCAAAATTACATCACATCTTCTTGATAAAGAGTAATGATTGGTTGGTCAAATTTTGTTATAAGGCTTTTTTTCTTCTATCTATGGTATCTTTATTGTTATTTAAGATACATTTATAATTTATTTCACTCGTATGACGTGGTAGATTACATATGTGAAAAGTATTGTAGAAAACTATAGTTTTTTCTCTTTAAAACACTTCTTAGAAACCTTACAATTTTCTGCTAGTTAGACATGGTTACGTAACACACCACGCGTTCTTGGACGTAGTACTTAAGTTTTAAACAATATTATGAGTGTTATATGATTATTACTTTGTAAAACATTGTAAAAACTACATGAAAAACAGCTGCTGCTGCTTATTGCAGTTAAATTATTTATTTTTAACTAATTAAATTGTTACGTTAAGGGAAATATAATTTTTCCTTTTTTAAGTTATTCACATTGTTCTTAAAAATTAGAAGCTCATTTTCCGTAGGAAGGTAGAAACCAATAAGTGGATAAACAATTGCAGTGATTATTCACTGTTCATAAATAGTAGGTTTAAAAACATGAAGCAAATCCATGAGGGTGAATACATGACGGTAGACCGCATACTAAAGTAACACCGATTTATTTTCCTCTAGTGTGTAACCTTTCTACACAACAATTTCCTTCTTTTCTTAATATGTTTTACGAAGAAATCCCAAATTCAGATCCATGACGGTAGACCGTATCGCATATTAAAACTGATAGTTCTGGGTAGACCGTATACCAAACTATTACCAATGTTCTTTACTATCAGTGTGTAACCCTCAACAATTTCATTTAATATGGCATGAAGGTTAACGTTTTACGAACATGTCCCAAGCAGATCCATGATGGTAAATCGCTTCGTATATTAAGACAGATACTTTCGGTAGACCGCATACCAAAGTGTCTCCAATTTTCTTTGCCATCACTGCCTAACCCTCCTATGTAATAATTTCGTTCTTTTTTAACATTTCTTGAAAGACTAATGTTCTACGAACATGCTCCAACTTGAGTCATCAAGCAGATCCATGATGGTAAATCGCATCTTATATTAACACACAGATACTTGTCGGTAGACCGCATACCAAAGTGTCTCCAATTTTCTTTACCATCGTTGGCTAACCTTCCTATGTAACAATTTCGTTCTTTTTTTAACATTTCTTAAGAAATTAACATTTTATGAACATGTGCCAAGTTGAGAGATCAAGCAGATTCATGACGGTAAATCGCATCGTACATTAAAACAGATACTTGTAGGTAGACCGCATACCAAAGTGTCTCCAATTTTCTTTACCATCGTTGGCTAACCTTCCTATGTAACAATTTCGTTCTTTTTTTAACATTTCTTGAGAAATTAACATTTTATGAACATGTGCCAAGTTGAGAGATCAAGCAAATTCATGACGGTAAATCGCATCGTACATTAAAACAGATACTTGTAGGTAGACCGCATACCAAAATGTCTCCAATTTTCTTTAATTTTCTTTGCCACCATTGCCTAACTCTCCTATGTAACAATTTCGTTCTTTTTTAACATTTCTTGAAAGATTAACGTTCTACGAACATGTCCCAACTTGAGTCATCAGGCAGATCCATGATAGTAAATCGCATCTTATATTAATACACAGATACTTGTCGGTAGACCGCATACCAAAGTGTCTCCAAATTTCTTTACCACCACTGCCTAACCTTCCTATGCAACAATTTATATCTTTTTTTATTATGTGTTAAAAGATTAACGTCCTACCAAGTCCTAACTTGAGAGATCAAGCAGATCCATGATGATAAAACATATCGCATATTAAAATAGATATTTGTCTGTAGACCGCATATCAAAGCATCACCAATTTTCTTTACCATCAGATGTAACTCTCATATATAACAATTTCTTTCGTTTTTTTATTATTTTTTGAAAAATTCACGTTCGAGGAGCATGTCCCAACATGAAGGATTTTGCTGTTGCTGGTTCTGCGTTTATTGAGGATTGTAGAAGTAAAATCGCTGACAAATGTGTCTATTTACGATGAAAATATGCATCATGGAAAAAACAAAGGTTATTATTGTTTTGTTTGTACAAGAAAATGTACAAACGCGATCCGTAGGTGTATTGGCCGTCACAACCTTGCTATTTGAAGAAGTTTCGTCATGTTACATATTTTGCTTCGCAGATGGACATGGTCGCGCGAGTGACATGATAGATGGACAAAACCAATTAGTTGTAACCTTGATCACAGAATATAACAATTTTGTTATTACGGTTCGGAGTTCAAACTTCGTTTCGTTGTTATTAGTATTATTGTTTTTGCGTTCACGCATGTTTTAAGTCAACTTACTGAACAAGAAATGATATAACAGACTGATTCCAGTTAAAGTTTTAAACTTTTTATTACACAATTTTCAAATTTTGAATTGCGATATAGTTATGTCTTATTGTTATACTATTCTTTACATATAAAAGAAATGAGAAAATCTCAGTTTTCACCTCTGGAAGCGGATTGTCTCTAAATACGTGAAATTTTATAAGAATCCAATCGAGTCGAGTCTGTTCTTGTCTTCTTTTCTTCACTCACATTGTAACAAATAAAATAAGTCATGCTGTGAAACAAAACAATGATGAATTCAATAGACATGCAGAATGAGTCATTTGAACTTACCATTTATGTACACAAATATATTATATCAGGGGTTTTATCGCAAAATGTCACAAGGATGTAGAACATCGATTAAAGTGTTGTGTTCTTCATTTAAGCATCTTGATTTATAGTTAATTTTTATAAAAAAATCGATATTTAGGAACGCTGTTCATTGTATAACTTATAATGTACATCTAATTATATTTAAGTAAAATGAATCTTACAATTTCAAACGAAAGGGAGCTATATAAGGAGTGAATGTTTTTTTAATTTTAACTTTGTTTAATTACATCCCCTTGATATATTGCGAATAATATCCTATATGTTCATGTGCCCATTTTTACCTAAAAATTTCAATTATAGTTCACAAAATACTGCAAAATCATTGAAACATTGATTATTGTGTTATTTTTTTATTTATTTTATATTTGTTAAACCGCGTTAGGTAATACCTGCTTGAAGAGACCCCAGTTGTGGTTTTCATAATATTTCTTATATTGCAAGTGGATTTAACGTGCTGTTGGCATTACGTTTTGGATTGACTCGTATATACTATGTCGATGACGTAAACGAGATCTCTCAACAGTTTGACTATTACAGTATTTAGTTGTAGTTAATTTTGAAAATTGATAACTACCAAGAACGTATCACATCCTTATTGCCTAGTCGATTGGCAACACTTATTGGAAAACAATGATAAAGTGTAGCATCAAATATTCTGTTTTTGAAAGCAATTCATGCAAACTCAGTTGGAGGATGTACCGGAATACTTTCACTTTGCTCAGATTTTAGGAGCAGGAGTAATAAGGTCAAGGACTTGATATAGTTCAGTATTCGTGTTGCGGTGACCGCGAGAAGACCTTTTTAGGTTTTTACGTTGATATTTCGGATTCGGTAGTTCTCGATTTCCATATTTCTGCGTGCTCTTCATGAACGAAAGCAGTATGAGGTAATGAAATATGTAATCTTTTTCTGTAGGCAACATTTCACTTCCTCGTTTGTTTATTGATAATATTGTAGTTTATTATTAATCCATATAACTTACAATACAAATAAGTACTTAACAATATAACACTTTTATCTACTATCATTGGTGACCTTACCTGATTGGCATTACTTTTCGTAGGTAATACTTACATTACCGTCTCAATAGTCATTACTTTTGTGATATAGAGTAGTGGGAATATTTTCCATTATCCATTATTTTTGTAATGATTGATAGAGAAAATTTAGTTTAATTATTATAGTCAGTCATTAAAGAGAGCAACGAGCAATAAAGAGAACTGGGGCTGCAATATCATTAAAGACAGTGCAACAGTAGGGATAGATATACAGGGGCAAAAGATTTAGTATGCTTAAATTTGCAGATGATATAGCAGTATTAGCATCTAGCAAAAAGGAGTTAGATATAGCTTTAAGTAAAATGGAAGCGGTACTGACAAAACAGTACTGTACGAATATAAATAAAAGTAAAACAAAAATAGTGGTATGCAAGGGAAGAAAAAGTAGGGAATGAGCGAATATAAACATAGTGGCCGATTTTAAGTATCTAGGAAGTCAGATAAGTAGTCAGGACGGAAGAAGTAGTAGGGATATAAAACAGAGGATAGTGCAGGGTCGAATCGCCTTCAATAAAAATAAGTCACTTCTATGCTCGCGAACGGTTAATTTAGAAATTTGAAAAAGGTTGTTAAAGGTGTATGTTTGGAGCACGGCGATGTACGGGTGCGAAACATGGACAGTGGGCATGGCGGAAAAGAAAAGGTTAGAAGCGTTCGAAATGTGGTGTTACAGGTGAATGATAAGGATACCGTGCGTAGAAAAGGTTAAAAATGAAGAGGTATTGGAAAGAATAGGAGAACAGAGGACTCTATGGAAGTCAATAAAAAATAGGCGAGATAGGTTGGTAGGACACCTTCTNAAAAGGTTAGAAATGAAGAGGTATTGGAAAGAATAGGAGAACAGAGGACTCTATGGAAGTCAATAAAAAATAGGCGAGATAGGTTGGTAGGACACCTTCTGAGGCATGAAGGTCTAGTCAGACATTAGGGGCAGAAACGGAAGTTAGGAGGGGTAGAGATAGACCTAGATTAGATTACTGTTCGCAAATAGTTAAGGATGCGGGTTGTTCTAGTTTTAGGGAAATGCGAAGATTAGCTCAGGGCAGAAAAGAGTGGAGGTGCGTGTCCAACCAGTCTTAGGACTGAAGACCTTACGATGATGACTCATCAAAGGTTGTGATGAGTTTTATTTAAATGTCCTACTTGTTAGTAGGTAATAGTATTGCCTGTAAATTTATCCCGTGTTCATTCATGCATTTAAATGGTGTCGGACAATTAAACGTTAAGTAGTAAAACTAGCCCGCATGTCGTCTGTCCGTGCGTTCGTCATTGCAGCCTGGCAAAGATTTTGAAACGGTGCTATGGTCTTGTTCCGAAGTACTTCATTCGAAAATCTATTAACCTAATGCTAATGTGAGCACTGTTCAAGGATAATCATCAAATGAAATAATAATAATAAAACGCCTGTTAGCTTATTGCCTTCGGGTTGGTATATTTGGAAACTTCGAGGTCGAACCGTATGCGTTTTTAGCACCGTATCAGCAACAGTCAGACGAATTATTATGACCAGTAGTGCTATTGGCTAAACATAAGACATCTTTACTACAAGCATATACATGTATTATGTTGCCATCGATGCCACGTTCGTATATTTGATGACACTGACATTTTATAATAGCACAGGGATCATGGAAATTCTTCAGTGATTTCCAAACTTCTATTTATATTCTTGAAAAGACTGGGACAGTCTTGCTTATTCGAAAACTTACCCTTCCTGCAATGTATAAATTAACTCTTTTTCCAACGCAAAATTGATCTTTTGGCGAATAAAATAGTACTTGTTTCAAATAGTTTAATTCAAATAGTTTAAGTCATAAATCCATGGGAAGTAATTATTTTTAAGGTCTTGGTTTTAGCGTTGGTCTTGTTCATTAGAATGAGTCTTCCTAGTATAAAGACAGTTTGGTCTTGTATTTAAGACCAAGGTCAAGACAAATTTTACTTATCATTGTTGGAAATATAATTAAAAGGAATTTTAGAGATGTAGGATACACTAGTAGTAATATAAGAAACGAGGCAGGGGTCATTTTGATAGAAAATGAGGAAAAGGCAGATAGGTGGAAAGAATATTTAGAGAACCTATACGCAGGCCCTGAGTTAGGAGATATATTAGAGAAGAAAGATAGTGTGGAGATAGATGAGTTTGGTTATCCCATAATGAGAGAAGAGTTCGATGTAGCATTAAAAAATTTAAAGAATAATAAGGCGCCAGGTGTAGATGGGATACAGGGGGAAATTCTAAAACATGCAGGACAAGAGGTTAGAGATCGTATATTTAAGCTAGTTAGTCACATTTATGATACGGGGAAAGTCCCAGATGATTATAAACGGAACGTAGTAGTAACATTACCTAAGAAGAGAGGCGCGGACAGGTGCGAGACATTTCGAACAATTAGCTTAAAAGAGACATATTAGAGGCAGAGACAGGAGTTAGGAGGGGTAGAGGTAGACCTAGATTAGTTTACTGTTCGCAAATGGTTAAGGATGTGGGCTGTTCTAGTTTTAGGGAAATGCGAAGTTTAGTCCAGGATAGGAAAGAGTGGAGGTACGTGTCCAACCAGTCTTAGGACTGACGATCTTATGATGATGATGTTGGAAAAGGCAAAAATCGTCAAATCTATAACCATAAAAGTAGTTCTTATTATATTAGGAAGACTGTTGCTTTTGGTTGATTTCCCTATAACGAAACACATCGTTTCGTTTGAATGGTGGACATACATATAATAACAATTTTCTATAACGAAAGAAAATGCGCATTAAAGAAAATTTACGCTGAACATTTTAAATTATGAAGAGAAAGAACTGACAATGAGAAGTGTTTCGTAGAAAAAAAAAACGATTCAAACGCGAACGCAAAACTACAATTTGCTGTTGAAGACCAATCAACAGGATACACACGATGTTTTTTATATATAGACAAGAAAATCTTATGTAAATGACTTTTTTATTTTATTTACTTATTTACCTAAATTTAGAAAAATTATGTTACCGGAGTTTGTTAATTAATGTTTCCGCATATCTTTTATAACGTCTAAAAGAGTGACGGTTTAACATTCTTGTCGTAACGACCGAGTCTTCTTCCTGATCAACATTTATTGTCAAGTTATTTAATAGGTCATGGCCTCTCATCGAAATTTGCAACAATAGAAATATACTTAGGGGGTTAATGTTTTTGTAACATAGACATATATATTCTAGACGTATTGTAGAGGATCTAGAAATATTTATTTGGTACATTTGGATCTTTGCTATATCACCAACTTTGTACAGCGAAAGAATAATGTATTATTAGTTTTAATTTGAAAGAATTTTAGGTAGCTACTTCAAATGCAGAATAACTATAATACTTGGTTCTAATTTGATCTTTGCGCATTTTTGTTTACTTAATATTTTATTCAATTATTCAAGAATGATATTGTTTTTGACTATTCTCCATTTCATCCCTTACTTTGAATATTATTAAATAAAGTTCAAGACAATTAATAGTTGGAAGGTCTTTATTTATGGAGAACCAACACTAAAACAATGTTTATTTTAATATTATGCACCAGTTATTTGGAACTTTTTATTACATCACTAAAGAACCTACCTTGAAAAACCCTCCCAAACAGCGGCGAAACGTCGGTGTTGGTTCTTCATAAATAAAAACCTTCCAATCCTTAATTGCCTTGAACTTTATTTAATATTAATTGTTTTTGACTGATTATCATTATTTCACAGTTTTGCATATAATAATAATTACTAACAGTCTTTGCTTCTTCACGAAGTGACACAAAAAAACGTTATTGAATATTAACAATATCCTTAAGTTTTTGCTAGATTCTTCTAAGGACAATTACAGGCAGGACATAAGATGTGTTCAATCAGATTCTAAAAGCTTTTTTAAATTTGAATTGTAAAAGTCAAAGTCAGTTGAGGGGAAAATACGTAAATATCCTTTATTGCAAACAACACCGATGTTTGGCCTTTAATGTAAGGATTCTTTAGGGTAGAGAATGAAGGCTTCAGGAAGCCTTAGAGCAAGGCAAACGGTCAGTGTCGTTTACAACAATAAAATACTTATTTTCAATTGAGCGTTTCCACATTTGGATATTAAATTAAATACATTATTATCCCTACAGTATTAGGGTTAATAATCCCTACAGTATGTCGACCTGAGTAATTTTTTTGGATCAATTTTTGTAAAAGAATTAATTGTTAAAAATTAAATGAGTATTGTTAGTCATCACTGAGATTAGATGGATGACCATGTCAATTGGTCATCTTCCAGTGGATACTCAATATATTGATTGACACATCGAGTAGGTGGATCCATATTCTCTTTACAATTTACAACGTACTAGGTGACATGTTCCTTTTTAAATTATGAAACATAAACTAGGAGTGAAACAAAATGGAGTAATAATTTAGTAGTGAATCAAAATGTTCTTTTTCTGATAATTCCATTTCTATTTGAAGAGTATGTATAACTATCAATCATTTGATAAGAAAAGATTAACAAAAGATTTTTTATTGCAACATTTGTACATAGATATGCTTTGAACTAGCGAATTTCAATAAATGTAATACAATTATACTAACTTCAACCTCCTGCTTTACCGTCAAACTTTTTACGTTAGGTACTGATGTTAAACCCATCTCTAGTAACCCTTAATCTCAGATAATGTAAGTAGGTACGGACTTCGTTCGTGTTGTCTTTTCCTACCATAATCATATTATCCTAGAATCATTTTTGGTTTTGCTGTAAAGGACTATTTATTTGGAAAAACATCAAAAATTCTTATAGATAAATATGAGTTTTTTTGTATTTATTTTAAAATTCCTCAAACTTCAATTAGCATCTATTGAATCAAAATCGCAATAGAGGAATGATCCTCATGACTAGCCGTCCGCTACTTCATTCTTCGTCAGGCATTTTTTAATTTGGTGGTGTCATCTTTATGTTGAAATCGTGCCAAGAATATTCACTTTACACCATCGCGACGTGTGTAATAAACGTGGAAGCCATATTTGGAAACAGTTGAGACCCCAAGGGAACCTCTTCTTAGCGTCAGTCCAGATTTAGGTCAAGCCAAGAAAAGCGTGCGACATGACGAACGTAGTAACAGCAGCCAGGATGTCAGACCGAAGATTTCGTCGTTGTTCCGTATGGTTCTATATCTGTTCGAACGTCCGTCAGGACCTGAAAAAAAAAAGGTCCTCTCTTCGTCCTTATCCTATTATTATGAGTCAGCGTGGAAAAAAGTCGTAGGGTCGATGATGTCAGAGTGGAGTGTGCGGCGTCGTTCTTTCCTTCCTTCGGCGGGGTGACGTCCGTCAGGACAGGGACGTCGAAGGATCGCGTTCTTCCTCCTCGTCCTCGCCCTACCTACTAGTCCGAGAGTCGTTGTCGAGCTGACGCAGCTCGAAGAAGACGCAGAGCCAACAAGACCGTCACGTCTGCCGTCCCTGCTGCAGTACTCAGAAGCCGGTGTCGACGCGAACACGACGAACACGCCATCCGGATCCAAGGCGCCCGATAAAGCACAACATCAGCGACAGTGCGCACGCTTCGCGACAGGCAATAATTGTCAAGGTAGGTGTAGAAAAAAAAATGTGAACAATACTCGACATATTGTTTTTAATGTTCATCTTCATTTGTTGTCATTGTTTGTTCATCAGCCTCTTTCCTTTTTCGTTTTCACATTACTCCATAACTGGACGTGCATATTAACAATCAACCTCCTGGGTTGGAATAACGTCGACGATGAGTCGAACTCAATTAACTTTTATTACGGTGGCACACGTTCGTTCTTGACTCTTTGAGTTTACGCCTAATCGAGTCGTGGCGATGACGACTGTCGTCGTCGTACCGTGCGCTCATGATGACGACGATGATGAGTACGTACGGTATATAATGAGAATGGGCAATGGGTAGGTACACTATGGAGTAAAAAAAACAATCAACAACGCCCACTGCAATCTTCTAAAAGCTGGTTGCCCTGACATTTGCTCAAGACGAGTGGGCTATTTTGGACGACGCGTCCGCGTCGACATGTACTGACTAGTCAACCAACTGTTACGTCACGGCGTCGACGTCGCGTCGTCGTGCGGCTCTGTTCAAAATTTTCGCGGTTTAACTTCCTGAAGTACTTTAACCAATATCGCACCTCGACATAACATATTAAGTTAACCAACGATAAAGAAACTACGTAGAAGTTTTTATCAGAGCTCATTTGGCGTTAAAACAACCGCATCGTAATTTGTCGTTGAAAATTACAAGAAATCATTACCAAAGACTGAAGTGCAAGGAGTTCCAGTTCTGGAAGAAGTCCTCGTTAGTTAATTCGCTCGTACTTGCTTACTGATAATTCTTGTTTGCAATTCAGAATTGTTGAGTAATAATACGAATATACGTCTGTTTGTGTTACGTGTCTTATAATACATAGTATATCTGTATATACCAAGAGAGATACGCAGTATTTGATAGTTGTTGCACACATATAAGTACATAGATACATGTAAGTTGTAATCTTCGCTCTTGTACTTAATGTATCATCGTCTGACGTGAAAACTCCCTTTTAAAAATTCAGTGTAAATTCTCTACGGCGAAAAGCTCGCTCGAACTATAAAGAGAGAGAGACGTTTTGGATATAACCAATCCTCATAATTTTGTTTCATGTTCTGCCACATGAAATTGCATTTCAAATGAAGTGGCTATGACTGTTATTTTATCTTTTTGAATTACCGCCAACAGCCAGTTTTGACATTGCCCTTATTTGTCGAAAGCTCTCTTTAGTGTTTTTGTATTTTCAAAGCTTAAAAACTATGCGAAGAAAAGCCGCGTCTTATAATCTTATTCAACATAATGAACAACATAACATTGGTAATAAAATTTCAACCATAAGAAGAATTATTTTCTTGATAAAGACTTAAACCAAAAGGCGAAACGTTGGTGTTGGTTTAAGGAATAAACTCTTTTTGGCTTTATCCTGGTTTTGGTTCCACGATATTCATTTGTAGCTATTCAAAGATTTAGAGGAACTGTAGTTTTTGAAGTAGTTTTACAAACTAATTTAAAACTCTAACGTAAGTATGTGTAGTATATGCATACATGTTTGCATGACAGAGATGTTTGTGCCAAAATTCGCTATTTTGAGTTTCGAGGTATCTAGATTGGCGTTTCTTTAAATTTCGTCTTTGGTAAACTGAGTAAGGTCAAGCAGCAGTCAGGAGATCGCAAAAAAAAACTGTTAGGAGATTCAAATTGAAGAAATCCAAGATTTTCTAGTTAGTTATTACATGGCGTATCAAAATATTTTATGGAAGGCAGCAAGAAAAACGGTTGAGTTAGGATCTTAAGGTCATGGTAAGAAACGACAACACGAACGAAGTGATCTGGGGGTATACGTTTACGTAGGTGTGATGTTTTCGAAACAAAAATTACTGGTTGTATTTAGAAAGTTCGAGTTGGGGTAGTTCAGCAAATCTAAATAGTTTTATATTGTAACTTGTGGAGTCACAGATAAAAGCAGAAATCAACTGGAAAATTTGATCAGAAAAAAAATAACTTATGATATATTGCTTCTTCCTTTTTGTCTTTAACTTTTATGCTCGGTATAGATTCAGTTGTTCGTATGCATGGAATGAGTGGTTTCCTTAGAAAAGATACTCCTAAAAATAAGATCTTTTAAGGCCTCAGAGGTATTGTTTTTCAGTGAAAAGCTAATCTTATATGACGTCAATCAGCAATCTATATATTATGTACGTTTTACTGGCTATTATTGTACAGTTTTACAAGCAATTCTTGTACTTTAGACCTCTGCAGAAGGACGCGCTCATCTAGCTTACTAACTGCTATTTACATTAAGTTATTACGATTAGTGCGTACATATACGTTCGACACAAAAGCAGATGCAGTACTGGTCATTTTTACAATCTTTTTTGCGAGAAAATAATATTTGAAAAGGTATTAGGATTTCAGAATAATGTAATTTTAGTTTTACCAATGTGTAGAAAGATTGTTGTTCATACGGTTGTCAGTCCTAAGTCCTAAGGCTGGTTGAACACGCACCTCCACTCTTTCCTATCCTGAGCTAATTTTCGCATTTCCCTAAAACTATTAAGATACCAACAATTAGGGCTGGACAAATACTTGATAATCCGAATAATCGATCAGTCAGTCATTTAGTTTTTTGATCTTTGGTTTCTTATAAACCTTTTATCGTCGTGAATGGATGGGATGGGGTTGTGGAAGTTAATGTTTTCGTTGTTTTACACCCTCTTAGTGGCCAACTTACTAGGATCCCTCAAATCAGAATAAAATTCATTCTCACTATTTTTGCGACAGACCACAGGGAGATAATTTACTAGATCTGCATTTTGAAACAAATTTCTCAAAAATTAATGAAGATCTTGGTTAAAAAATAATTATTTCTAGCGATTTTCTAAGATCTTTCAAGATCATAATTCAAAATCGCTTCAGAATACATTCGACCCTATATCAAGATCTTTTTAGATTTCCACTGATCTAACACTGGTTTTCGGGTTGGGCCTTTTAGTCATGAACTGGGTGTCTTATTTCCGTCCTGACAGCAATGTATCTTTCTTTATCAGTGTTTATTGAAGTGATAGACTCGACTTCAAAGTGCAAATTTATTAATTAGTCATTGTTTAACCTTCGAATTCTGACGATTTTGCAAGAATATAGATAAGACGCGGAAAATGAAGGAGTGTTACGGTGGATTTCGCTTGTGAAGCCCTTTTTAAGCCGCTTATCACATTTAGTGAAAGATTTTATTGCTAATAAGTACTCGTAAAGATACGGCTGGTGTACTAATCATACGTAAACGAAACGTTCGTTTGTTTCTTCGTTGTTACCAAGTAAAGAAAATTGCTGCAAATATATTACACATACATACATACACACCCACGATGCGAAATTCATACTGACAATTATTATTGGCTACGTACCTAGAACTAGACTATTGTACCACCATAAAATGTATGCCATCTTGAAGTCTTGAAGACAACATTCTACTGTGTTTAATTGTATGTTTGTAGCGTTATTAGTTTTAATCTTATCTATTTTAAAGAAGAAGCATGAAACGTTCTAGTAAGTGATATCGATTATCTTCGTTAATTTCTTTTAGTTATTACGTCTTGTTTTCAAATGCTTTAAATGAAAAACAATTTCGTTCTTGGTTAAAAAAAAACATTGAAAAGTTACGGAAATAAAAAAAATTAAGTTAAACAAAAGTCAGTGCAATCTGTAAAATCGCCTAAATCAGCTTTTCTTTTATACTTAGTCAAACTTTCATTATAATTCATTAATAAGTTAACATTTGAAGTCAGTAATTGATCATTTTATTTATTCAATCGACCATTTTCGAAAATGACAAAAAAACCCACGATAATCTCTTGTGATAATCATTTTATAACTTTATGATAAATTGAAGAACTAATTGAGTGTACACAAAATCTGAAATAATTTGGTGTTGTTAATTGAGCCTAAATGATATATGTATCTATGTAAGGTTGAACTCATTCATTCGGAAATTACATTAGTGTCTAATATGAACCACAACCTCAACCTTCATAATAAAAACAATATGCCTCACCTCGGTCACAATTCTTTTTGAATGCCTAAATGAAATTATGTGTATGTATTCAAATGAAATTGCACCTAGCCTATATCGCTTAACTTGTAAAGGATTTTTTGTCTGAATTGATTAGCTTTTTTGTTTCAATTCTGGGATTCCCATCAGTTAAACGACTTATTGGCATCTTTTTAAGAAGAGGAATTGTCTTAACAATTATAAAACTATGTTTACCCAGCATTCTCGTATTTTTTTCTAAAACCCTGGCGAATGTACAAAGCTTATTTCAGGAACGTACCCTTCGGGTAATAAATCGCATTATTAACTCCTTATTAGGAAAGGATTTCATTATTCTTCACTTTAAGGGAATGTTTAATCTTTTAAATCTTTTAATGTTTTTTTCTTAAACGAGGTGAGGCAAGACGTTCACAAGCTTAGCTATCATGTATGCTTTCCGAAACTATAAGTAATTTCTTCATCCTGGTTCTGAAAATACTTCATCCCAAATAGGTAACAAATTTCTTACTTTATTTCTTTGTTTTTCGATCATTTCGTTCATGTTGTAGTTAATAAAGGTGATCATATCGTATAATATGTGCACACAGTAGAGTTATTAGTGGTAAAGCATTCGTTGCGGTGTTCTTATCAGAAACCTTCAAGCGAAGTCGAAGGTCGCATGTATAAGTTTAACACAATTTCAAAACAGTAAAACGAATTATTCCGAAACAATAAAAGCAGTTGCTGTTTGCAGTTCTTGGCCGTCAATTTCCATTGTTAAAAGGTTTAATTGTTGCGTAAACAGTTTTCCACGCCGTCAATTAACATGCTTCTGCGAGCTCTGCACAATTTTGAAATTATTGTAATCCGTAATACCATATGGGTTCGATCCAGCAGGAATAAATCCAGGATTGGACATGAGTTTAGTCTGCATACTCTAGTTCCAGTTTAGCTTAGAGTCTTTGTGGATTTTTGAGTTCTTTTTTTTAGTATTTAATGAGTAGATTTGACCTTTTCTTGGACGGTGCTGTAGCTTTTCTAAAATTTTAAGGAACAGCGTCTATTGCCATGCTAAATCACTATAAAGGGTGCAATTTAGGCTCCAAATTAGAAAATTGGTAAAAAAGGACCACAAATTATGAACCTTTCCAATCTATTTCATGAAAATACTTTTCTGGTCAAAACACGTAATTTTTCGACACCTTACTGCGTTTTTATATCAAATAAATTTGAATTAACTTGAACCACTGCAAAAAGCGAAATTTTGCACATCAAAATTTAAGAATTAGTGAAAAAGAACCCTACATTATGAATCATTTCAATCGATTTGATGAAAATACTTTTTCGACCAAATCACGTCATCTTACTGCGCTTTTATATCAAATTTTAATTGACTTGAACCACTGCAAAAAGCGAAGTTTTGCGCGTTCAAATTTAAAAATTACTGAAAAATGACCCTAAATTATGAATCATTTCCTTTGATTTCCCAAAAACACACATCACCTTATGATACCTTGCCACGCTTGTAGCATACACATATTTAAATTGTTTTGAACCATTACAATGACTACGATTTAGTGCATCCTTTAAGGATTAGTTAGAATGTACCTGAAATTATCTATCTTTTTCTACGATTTTGCTGGATAGAATATGGTAGTGACTATTACTGAACGTTTTCCAAAGAAATGATGAACACCATGGTTAAAGTATAAGTGCTGTACCGTCTATCCAAATTTAGAATATTATTGGTTTATATAAGTACCTGCGCGCACTGATTTTTTTTTTGATCTATAGCTAACCCTTTTTTTTAACAAATTGTTTATATTTTTTGACAATTTCATCCACGCAAGTATTTGTCAAATAACTCGCAGTGACTAATCGTGAGCGCTCATCCTTGCGCCTTTGTTTCACGCTATTATTATTTGTAAATTTTGCGTTACCATCGATGCATGTTGGCTGTAGGTTTGTAACGTGATTCTCTGTGGTGAAAGAGCTTATCTTTTGAAACTCATAAATTGATAAGACAAGAGCGTTATCGCCGAACATATGCGGACACCGAGCTGCAATTAAAAGCGTTATTGTTTGCTCCTTTGAAATGTCAATAGAAAAATGAAAGACAAAACTAAGGATTAATTAGGCATTCGATTGTGATATGTATTGCATCAGATAACGACGAAATCAAAGAACTGATTACAATAGTGCTGATCAGATTTTTTGATTCTTCTGATTATGAGAAGATATCTACCATTATTACGCTAGTTGTTGGGTTCTATAAAATTGTAATTTCATTTTTAAAGTAACATATAAAACACTTAAGCGTTTAGCAGAACTCTAAAAAGTGGCACAGCTAATTGTTAGTTAAAATTCGAATTGTATTATTAAATAAAAAATACTTTATCCTTATTGTTATCCTTATTTCTACTAATTTTCTCATTTTCATTTTGTATGTTCTTGTATACCAAGCATTCGTAACAATCTAAACACAGGGACGTAATCAGCTTTTTGTTTTGCAAACGGCAATTTGTGGACACCCTATTTAAATCAACCAGGGTAGCTCTATCCGGATCAAGACTGGTTGCTTGAGTATGTCCAAATGTCTTAATGTTCGGACCCATTCAAAATAATCTTAGGGTTAATGCCTCCCTTCTTTGATGTCAGGCATACCAGATAGGGTCCGGTTAGCAGCCCTAACGGATTGATCCTGTATTATTTCATCATCATCATCATCATCATCATCATAAGGTCGTCAGTCTTAAAACACGCACCTCCACTCTTTCCTATCCTGAGCTAAACTTCATATTTTCCTAAAACTAGAACAGCCCACATCCTTAACTATTTGCGAACAGTAATCTAATCTAGGTCTACCTCTACCCCTCCTAACTTCCGTTTCTGCCTCTAATGTCTCTGACTAGACCTTCATGCTTGAGAAGGTGTCCTACCAACCTATCTCGCCTATTTCTTATTGACTTCCATAGAGTCCTCTGTTCTATTATTTGATATAATCCCTCGGCATGGCGATTAAACATACTGGGTCCTAATCAGAGATTGGGCCTGCCCTTTAAGATTGAAGTGGCCCTAATGTGGACACCCTATTTGATCCATACAGGGTATTGTTATCCGAATCAAGACTGGTTGCTTGAGTATGTCAAAATGTCTTAATGTTCGGACCCATTCAAAATAATCTTAGGGTTAATGCCTCCCTTATTTGATGTCAGGTATACCAGATAGGGTTTGGACAGCAGCCCTAACAGATTGATCCTGTATTATTTCAGCATCATCATCATCATAAGGTCGTCAGTCCTAAGACTGGATGGATACGCACCTCCACACTTTTCTATCCTGAGCTAATTGTCGCATTTCCCTAAAACTAGAACAACCCATATCCTTAACTATTTGGGAACAGTAATCTAATCTAGGTCTACCTCTACCCCTCCTAACTTCCGTTTCTGCCTCTAATATGTTTCTGACTAGACCTTCATGCCTGAGAAGTTTTCCTACCAACCTATCTCACCTATTTCTTATTGACTTCCATAGAGTCCTCTGTTCTCCTATTATTTCATATAATCCCTTGGCATGGCGATTAAACATACTGGGTCCTAATCAGAAATTGCGCCTGCCCTTTAAGACTGAAGTGGCCCTAATGTGGACACCCTATTTGATCCAAACAGGGTATTGCTATCCGGATCAAGACTGGTTGCTTGACTATGCGCAAATGTCTCAATGTCCTGGCCCATTCAAAATGATGTTACTATTGTTTGATGTCAGACATACCAGATAGGGTCCGGACAGAAGCTCTAACAAATTTTTGTCTGAATATAATCGGATTGATCCTGTGTTGTTTGATAAAATAAAAATCATCTTTAAGTTCTTGTGCCATTTGAGATATATATACGTATATGAAGTTCACCTTGGAATCTAGTTAATAAGTTAGCGTTATTTTAGGATAATGTCACTCTTCTTGTGAAAGAAGAAATAACTAGCGTTTGCTAAGGACAACAAGAAGAAGTGGATGTGAAATGTAGATTGTAGTAGGTAGTGTATGGGTTCCCTTCAAAATTGCACATTTATACAATATCTGCGTTAGCAACAGCAAGCTGCAGTTTCCTTTGAATATGATCTTCTGATTTTAATAAGTCTCTTTCTTGTTTTATAATTCCTTGACCTAAAACAAAAGTAGGCACTTCTTGTATACATACATGTACGTATTGTTTTACACGTCGAGCTGAAGTCAGTGTTACTATCAACAGACTGTGTAAAAGACACAAAATGTTTTCCGACACTAATCACCTAAGCTATTCTTTGTACTTTGTACATTTACAACATGTAGATAAACTACATATGCACGCTAATCCCCTGGCATTGTACGACCTAATTTATAAAAAAAATGTAATAGCGTATGTTTTCTAATTTGTGTAAAAATTTCTTGTTAAAAACACATTTAATAGAGAGAAAAAGACCATTGGGAAAATATATTAGCTGTTCGATGTTACAATACTTCGTTTGTGTTGTCTTTTCCAAATCTAACATTTTTACTGTTTTCGTAATATAAGTTTCATTGCCTCTGTGGAAATTTATGGTAGGAATAGTCTTGTGTAAAAACTAGAGCCACTGATTATCGGTTGTGGTTGATTTTCCCGAAGAAAATTAATAGAAAGTCGAATTAAAAAGACAGTTTATAACGTAAACCTCATATGTGAATCTCGACTATTTGAGAAAACTTTAAGTTATATTCTCCTACCCTCAGTCGCGACTATTTAAAAAACTGACCACCGCATTGTTCATTTTGTTTTCACGTTTCGACAATTAAGTAACCGAATTATAAATATTATATGAATAAATGAATGGCGTGATGCCGCATTTGCATAATGTACAATCTGCCGTTACCTTTTAAGGCATGTACATACACGTAAATAAATATATGTGTGAAACACATGGAGGAATCGTGTCGTGTTGTGTCGTAGACCAGATTCCATCGAAAGTGAAAAGTTACGTCATTAATTTTGATGCTGCTGTTGTGGCCTTTGTGGAAATGGCTGGTGATCGATGAAGTTGTGGGCTCTTTGAAGGTCTTCCTCTGACGCGCCTCCGCTATACTTTCCGCGAACTTTCATCCATTAGAAAATAGACATACAGTGAAAGGGGTTACTAATTTCTCCCTAAGAGTGTCACACCATTGAAGAAAAAACAAGCAATTCTGATTCCAATTATTCATTAAATTTTATAATCTGTACAATTAACAGTAAAAGAATTTAATTATATTATACTAACTTAATCGGAATTCGTAGTTAATATCAAATCGTAGAGAGAGAAGTTAATTAACTCTGTTAAAAATATGGTGTTGGGGCAGTTTTAGTGTTAGATATAGAGAGACAAAAGATTAGGTTGTTTAGATTAGCGGACGATAGGAATGAAAGAATTACAGTCAGCATTAAACAAAACGGAGACGTTAAACTAAAAGAAGTCGTTGATTTTCGATATTTAGGCAGTCGGAAAACTTAGGATACAAAAAGTTCTAGAAATATAAACAACAAAATAGCTCAGGTAGGACTTTTTTACAAAAAGTTACCTTCTCAGACAAGAAGGGTTAGTCAGAGACATACTATAAGTAGAAACAGGAATTAAGAAAAGTTTAGTTCAAGATAGGAAAATAGGTAGAAGACGTATAATGATAATGCTGATGATGATATTTCTGAAATGGAGCATTCAAAACATGAATATCTTAAAAATTATAAATATAAAAGTAAAATTGTTCTAAAACGAGCATAAACTGCTGGAAAATCATAAGCATAATAACATATCATGGACATCTAAACAAAAAATTAACAGTAATTTCTTGATTGTCGAGGTTAATACAGGTTAAAACTCTATAACTAATTCCTAAAGGAAAAAATGAAGGTATAACTAATTTCATTGCAATTGTTCATTAGATTCAGATCGCCTATCATATGAAGAAACAACTTTAACAGAATTACATATTCAAATGTGCATACAACAAACTCTTCCTTCCTTTCATCATAATTTTTATGGATATTGCAAAACATTTAAGAAGCCATGGTTCATAAATGTTCATGTTCCTTAATATACTTAGGTAGGTACATCTAGATTGATACAATAGTTATGTCTTATTCCTTGTGACTTTGCAAAAATGAATCCAATCTTTCTTTTAAAAGTGAAGAATTTGAAAAATAAAGCATTCGTGTAAAATTAAATCTAGTAAAATGTATAATCGGTTAATAGTTTCAAAGGTTGAATACTGAATTAATAATAATATCTAATAATAATATAACATATCAAATTTACTGAACAAAGTCATGAAAAAACAGAAAATAAACGTGTTTTTAAAGTCAACGTTTAAAATTTAGAATTAAAAGGAAAAACTTTTGACCTGAGGGTCGAGTTATATCTTTTTGAAGAGTTTAAGTCAACACTTTTCGAAAGGTACCACTTCTAGTTAGTGGAGAATTGATCTTTGATCAATTTTAGTAACAAATACTGTATTTGGTACCTCACCACCGTAACCCGACCTACCCCACCTAGCTTAACTTAACATAACACAAACTACATACGTAAGTTAGTTGAGGCTCAAAACAAGTACAGCATTTGTTGCGAAAATGGGTCAAAGGTCAACTTCTCTTCGTACGCTTGGAATGATATGACCTTAGATTTTTAAAAAGGTATAGCTTTACCCTCAATTCAGTGGGTCCGAATTGGAAAATTAGTCAAATTATGAACCAAAAAGCCAGTTCAAACCTTGACATTGCAATTACTTCATTACTAGTACGTAAAAGTGTAGTAAATATGTCTGTTTTAATTCAAGCAGTGACAATTAAGTGGGGAGTGACTGTTTATCATTTTTACACCTATTACTGTAAGTATAATTGTTGGTGCGTCCGTCTTTCCTAATTTATGCATTCTTTGCGCTCGTGACTGTATCTTTGGAGCGTGTAATATCCACTGTGAAGCACGTGGAGACCTTCAAACTCTTTCTGGTACTCTTCACTAGGTTAGCGAATTATTTTCAGAATTTATTCGTACCGTCCACAAACAGCAGCAGCAGCAGCTGTTGGAAGTCGTGATAAACAAAAATATACCAGCAGATCAACTGCGCAAAACTTCCCAAGAAGACGTCGGAGTCGGTCGTGGTTGCAAAAGAGCGCGCTGATTTCATCAATGTACCAGGAACGCAGACAGTTCGAGGAGGTAAACATTACAAGCCGGCTACGAGTTTTCACTTGCGATAAATTCGAGTAAACCGCGAACTGCTGTATATGCAAGCGTGTGTAGTAAACGAAAGCGCGTCCGATCATATTTGTGTGTGCGTTTACTTTTGTGTGTCGGTTTTCGCGAAATACATTTGTTTCTCCTTGTCGCGCTTCCACTGTATAATCAACGCGAAAGAGTGATAACACGATCTGTGTTTAAGCGAAAATAAAATTGAACATTATGTTGCCAAACGAATGGATTTTCCAGTGAAAACAAGTAAAACTTATCCATTAAAGGTAATAAACGATAACGACATTGAAATACACAACGTTATAATTTAATTATATTCGACAAAATGTAGAGGTCTTCTAAATACGAATGTGTCGGCAGGGCTGAGGTGGTTTAGAAACTAATGGGTTTCCATGTTATTTCATTGATAGTTAAAAAATAATGCACAATATTTAGGATTATATTTTCCTGTTAGCCTGTTACTGCACCTGTTCCTTTAGTAGCTGCGATTTAGGGTGGTTTTCTTCTCTCTTGTTTGTTTTTCATGTTATTCCACTTACGATTTAACAATAATGCATGACATAGAGGGCTATATTTTCCTGTTAGTCTGCTACTGTAGGTAATGCTTACGATTTTTTATGATCAATCAACATGGGTTTTGTGTGTTATTCCACTTAAAGAATAATGCATGACATAGAGGGCTATACCTTCCTGTTAGCCTGTTACTGGAGGTATTTCTTAAGTAGCGGCAGTTTAGGGTGATTTTTTATGACTAAATCAATAGTGGTTCTTCATGTTTTTCTAGTTAAACAATAATACGTGACATGGAGGGCTATACATTCCTGTTAGCCTGTTACTGGAGGTATTTCTTAAGTAGCGGCAGTTTAGGGTGATTTTTTAGGACTAAATCAATAGTGGTTCTTCGTGTTCTTCCAGTTAAACAATAATACATGACATAGAGGGCTATCATTCCTGTTAGCCTGTTACTGAAGGTATTTCTTAAGTAGCGGCAGTTTAGGGTGATTTTTTATGACCAAATCAACATTGATTTTTCGTTTTATACCACTTAAACAAAAATGCATGACATAGAGGGCTATATTTTCCTGTTAGCCTGTTACTATTGATATTGCTAAAGTAGAAGCGGTTTAGGGTGATTTTTATGATTAAATCAGCAGTGGTTCTTCATGTTTTCTTAGTTAATCAATAATACATGACATAGAGGACTATACTTTCCTGTTAGCTTTTTGCTGGAGGTATTTCTTGAGCAGTACTGATTTAGGGTCATTTTTTATGACTAAATCAACAGTGGTTCTTCATGTTCTTCCAGTTAAGCAATAATACATAAGTTAGAGGGTTATATTTTCCTGTTAGCCTGTTACTACAGGTATTGCTTAAGTAGCAAAGACTTAGGGTCTTTTTGATAACTAATTATTTAACATTTAATTTCGAGGGTTACATATGCATATGTATGCGTGCATTTTCCTTTCAGTATATTTTTATTACATCCATCTGGCAACCGTGTGTGGTGATGTGTGGTGATTATTTCTAATAATAAGAGGCATGTGCCACCAATGAACAACATGTCCCATTATTATGCATGGCATTAGCATCCAAAAGACTATGGGCATACGTATTGTCTAGGTACATGTATGAAGATGTTATGTAATAGACGAAAGAAATTACTTTTGTTGGCAGGAAATTTTGCTGCAGCACAGAGACAAGTGAAAATAAAAAAAGTATCGCGATCTTTTTTTCTCAATGTCAGACGCTCTCGCTTGGTTCTCGCGCAGATGCTTTTGAAGATGGTCGTGCCAAGTTAGTCTTTTGAAGATGACTGGCTGTCCTAAATTTGATAGTTTGAAGGTCTTCTTTGGATCGTCACTTTGTCACATGACGCATTTTTAGCGAGGTGTTCGAGTGAGGTCATCTTCTGCTTTTAGGATAAATGAATTACTATGTGCTTTGGTCGGGAAAATTTTCGCGCAATTTTCCATTACACTTGACCGCCTGTGGTTTTCTCATGTAAAGTACAGTGTTCTTGTAGTTTGTTTTCAACCATCCGCTCGTTTGATATTGCTAAGTCTGAAAAAGTAAAAGCGTAATGAAATTTTATAACTATCAGAACTTCAGAAATGAAAAATAGTTACCAATATTGTACCCACTTTTTTGATTGGCATAGATTTCGCAAATGTAGTGCAACATCATCGTACATACAAGTGCATACGTTTTTATTGTATGTTTTAATGACCTTGACAGTAGTACGTTTAATGCATAGTACTTACAAACATACCTATTTATTAACATAAATATACATTTGTGTAGTATCATGTATGCATGTAATAGTTAATTCATTAATTATACAGATGAACTTAAAATTCCAGATACATAATTCATATAGCCAAAGTGCTAAAAATTTCTGTTTTAAAGCGATATTACCGAAAAAACTTATCTAACTATTTCTTCATACGTATGTAGGTATTCTTGAGTATCCAGACTTTTTGCTATTAGGTAGATATGTATCTTGAAAAAAAAAGTTATCTACGTATTCAACTGTCGGAAAGTTACAACTAATTTTCTTCGAAACTGATTTAAATCAACAAATAGAAAGCGAACGTATTACGATCAATAGCAATTGGAGATCCAATTTGTCTATCTTAGGCTTGGTGAAAATTCGATTTTGATTTTTTTCTGTTATATCATCATGCACCTAGATAATATTCTTTGTCTTACCTATATACATTTCAATTGGTATGGTATTGTATACCGTATCTGGTTGGTAGGTAAGAAAACGTCTAATTAAATAATGTATTTACTGCCCCATGGATCATTTGTGATCGACTAATCAATAAAGAATGTAAATGATATGAATACACAATTAATTATACCTACATGTGACAAATATATTCAAAAGTAGCGTGAATCATTTCTTATTCTAATTGTTTATAATAAATACAAGCACTTCTTGTAACTAATACTAATAAACAATTAAAAAACCTCATCTTCAAATCTGTACCATCAAAATCGACTTCAGCAGGACTATTTGTGTTTAATGATTAATAGTATACAAATGGCCATACGATTTAAAGAAGACAGTTGTTATTTCAATATTACTTAACACTTTTACAATATTATTTATAATTATAGATAAACAGAGTAGTCTTTTGTTTGTTTGCACAATCGTCTGTTAGCCACGTATATTTGGATTGCAGTTTTGCAAACGATTTTTAATTCTTTGAAAAGAAATAATTGCAAATTTGCTACTCAATTTAAATAGTTTAACTAACTGGCAAGCATATTTTGTTTTTGTTTATAACAATGTTGCATAAGTGGCTACTATATAAAAATTGCATATTCAATTAATTGTATTGTTTATAAACATACCCATTATGCCAGGCATTTATTTAAAATCATATAATGTTTTTATATTCTTTTGTAGTAAATATACCCCGTTCATGAATATGGTACCTATGCAGGATGCATTCAAATTAATTTTATATTCTATTATTGCATCGCAAGGCGTTCAAATAATAGACCAATAAAATTAAAATAAATTTAGTTGTGTTTAATCTGAATGCAAATAAGAATTTCACATTAATTATATTTTTAGCAAAAATAATGTCAGGAAGTACTTATTTCACACCGCACATGAAAATCGTTGACATCATTAGATTCTACGTACATTTTTTCATAATTATTACCCCTCTAAGTTTAAGTTTAATAAATACTTTCTATCTTCCAACAGTTTCATGAGCGCCGTTTTATGTTTACAGTATTTTATACATTTTAGTAAATATTATCTCAAAAAATACTTATTGGGCATCGCACTTGAAAACAGTTGACACTATGAGATTCTGCGTACTTCTTTACATAAGTATCCCTTCTCAAAATCTAGTAAATACCTTCCATCTTCCAACAATTTCACGAGCGCCTTTTCATGTTTTCATTATTTTATGCATTTTAACAAAATACCAAAAAATATTTATTGGGCATCGCACTTGAAAACAGTTGACGCAATGAGATTCTGCGTACTTTTTTACATAAGTATCCCTTCTCAAAACGTAATAAATACCTTTCATCTTCCAACAGTTTTACGAGCGGCTTTTAATGTTTACATTATTTTATACAATGTAACAAAAATTATACCAAAAAAATACTTATTGGGCATCGCACTTGAAAACAGTTGACACCGTGAGATTCTGCGTACTTTTTTACATAAGTATCCCTTCTCAAAACGAAATAAATACCTTCCATCTTCCAACAGTTTCACGAGCGCCTTTTTATGTTTACATTATTTTGTACATTTTAGTAAAAATTATACTAAAAAATACTTATTGGGCATCGCACTTGAAAACAGTTGACACCATGAAATTCTACGTACTTTTTTACATAAGTATCCCTTCTAAAACCCTAATAAATACCGTCCATCTTCCAATAGTTTCACGAGCGCCTTTTTATGTTTACATTATTTTATACATTTTAGCAAAAAGTATACCAAAAAATATTTATTGGGCATCGCATTTGAAAACAGTTGACACCATGAGATTCTACGTACTTTTTTACATAAGTATCCCTTCTAAAACCGTAATAAATATCTTTCATCTTCCAACAGTTTAACGAGCGCCTTTTCATGTTTACATTATTTTATACATTTTAGCAAAAATTATACCACAAAAGTACTTATTAGACATCGCACTTGAATACAGTTGACACCATGAGATTGTACGTACTTTTTTTACATAAGTATCCCTTCTAAAACCCTAATAAATACCGTCCATCTTCCAATAGTTTCGCGAGCGCCTTTTCATGTTTACATTATTTTATACATTTTAGCAAAAATTATACCAAAAGATACTTACTGGACATCGCACTTGAAAACAGTTGACACCGTGAGATTCTGCGTACTTTTTTTACATAATTATCACTTCTGAAATACTTTCCATCTACTTTTCTTGTGATCGTTTTGTGATAGGGACTAAGGCCGGTTTGGGTATTTTGCCTGACCAGTTCTTATAATTTCCGGCGTGAAATTCCTTAGTAGAAATATTTTCGAAAACGGGTAGTGCATTTGAAGAATCCTCTTAATTAAATAGGAGACAAATAGAAAATCGGTTTGACAATGACCTTTGCATTCGCGTGGCATAAGAAAATTTATTAATTACCATCCTAACGATACTAGTCACGGTTACAGCACAATAACCAGTTTTATGTATCCGTAATGTAAAGTGTTACAATGAAAATACCAGAAAACGCGAATGTCGTCTTTAGTACATATATTAATTGATATCAAAGCGTTCTTACAGAAGATAAATTCATGTTTGTACTGCTCTGATTCTGAAAATCATGAAGAGGGCATCAGAAGCACAAAGTTTTCCCAATTTTTTTAGAAGGCTGAAACATGAAGGGAAACTGTAAGCCAACAAGTCGACTGGTCGATCGTTACGCAAATATTGGTCGATATCAGTGGACTAGAGGCAGTCTGAATGTTTTCCTCGTCAGCTACTACGTAGGTGAAAAATGTGCACATTTTAATAATTTAGTGTTGCCTAGAAATTTTTTATATCAGAATTAAAAATTGTAACTCAAGTGAATACAAATCAGAAGGTACTTAATCGAAGTAATCATCGAAACGAAATAGAAAATCTTCGACAAATTAAGTTAGTCTCATTACATTGCGAACAAACTCTGTAAAACTCTTGTTGCCTTATTGTTGCATGCATTTTTTGTGAATTAGTCATTAATTCTTTTTATATGGTTTTTCTTCGCTTCTTTTGTGGCAAGGTTGTTTGATTAAAATGTTTCAGTTGTCTTTTAACATTGTAACCTAGAAAACGCTTGTTCCCGTGAAGAAACGCGAGACCTTCGCTTCGACTTGCTGCAGTAGATTTAAATAGTTAATGTAGTTGTTTGCGTCTATATGCGGCGAAGCGTCAGCCTGAGCAGCGGTTCGGTCGTGGAAAAAAATCCAGAAGCCGAAGAAAACCTTCGTGCTTATCTTTTAGGAATAAACATTTGCGGTACTGCTCCAACCGCAGAGTGAGCCTTGGCCGGAAACGGGTCAAGGCGTCGTTGGGGCCAGAAGTCAACTATGATCTTCAGTGTATGTATTTACAATGTCGGTCACAAGCAAGAAGTTCTATTAGCACACAATTGGGGACGTGACGAATAACATTACGATATTAAATACTCTATTTACGATTGACGCCCGATTTATATGGACTGTCTGGTATTGTTAAATGCGCCTTTTTTAGAGGAACAACAAGACAGTCCCAAAGACTTCACTTGGTTGTTAAACTACTTAAACCAATTAAAGTGAAGCTTGTTGATGTTTTATTTCGGTAGTTCAGTAGGAGTTTTCTTTTATTTGCTTCTGTAAAATCAATCGAGACATACTGGATATTGGTTCAGTTTTCCAAGAGTAGAAAACGTAAGTCCTTTTTAAACGGAAAATTATTCGCCATTAGTCCTTCATTTGATGATGAGGATATCGTGGGTAGAAAAGGTTAGAAATGAAGAGGTATTGGAAAGAATAGGCGAACAGAGGACATAGGCGAGATAGGTTGGTAGGACACCTTCTCAGGCATGAAGGTCTAGTCAGAGACATATTAGAGGCAGAAACAGGAGTTAGGAGGGGTAGAGGTAGACCTAGATTAGATTACTGTTCGCAAATAGTTAAGGATGTGGGCTGTTCTAGTTTTAGGGAAATGCGAAGTTTAGCTCAGGATAGGAAAGAGTGGAGGATCTTGTCCAACCAGTCTTAGGTCTGACGACCTTATGATGATGATGAGTCCTTTATTTCTAACAGTCCACTTGCTCACAACTGTAATCACACAGTTTGTGTGAATCGTCGAGAACTATCAGAATCTAACGTTTCATGTAGAGTTTGACAGAGGGTCATTTTCTGTAAGGATCTACCGAGGTCCTTTGCTCTAGAATCGTCACTATATTATTGTCAGTTATTTGACCATGCACAAAAGTCTATCATTATCTTTTGAAATGATGGGTTCAACACATGGCCTAGAAATCCTTGGGGTCGTGGGTGCAGGAAGAAACTGAAGCAGCTTTTTGGGTGCTTTACATGTTCACACACGAATAGGTTTCTTAGGTGGGATTTTTTAAGCCCATTGCACTGGATGCCGTTTGGAGGGCATCTAAACTAATTCATCATCTTCATAAGGTCGTCAGTCTCAAGACTGGTTGGACACGCATCTCCACTCTTTCCTATCCTGAGCTAAACTAACTAAGAATAATAAATTATGTAAAGCATTTAATTGTTGTGATATCATCATCACCAACAACGTAGGGTAGTCAGTTTTAAAACTGATTGAATACTCTTCGTGAAACCTTATTCAATCTTAGCATTTCTAGAAACTAGAACGTCCGACATCTATTATTCTTTACGCATAAATGGAAGTGATACAAATTGTACACAAAACGTAGATTCATGATCATTTTTCTACCTACTACGTTAATAGATGTTTTAAATAGCAGGATTTTCTTAAGTATAGGGCCTCGCATAAGTAATTTTCTATGAAAGAAACAACTCAAGCTGTAATTACGTCTTGGTGCACATAATTGCCCATCTGATATAAGAAAAGAATCAATAAACATTTTTTTATTTGATGACCAAAATATTTTCGTAAATTATTTAAAGCATTTAAGGACTTAAAATATTCACCGTATAATTTATTGTATTGTAAGTTTAACGGGAAAATTAAAGCAAACATTTTTTTTTAATAGGATTTTCTCTATCCAAAAAGTTAGTTTTTTTTTTAAATTATCTGAGATACAACTAGCAAAGCCGCGATATGTACACATTGTTTTTTCATGGATATAATATTTGTTAAAGAACTGATACTAAAGATATATGTGACTGTTATTGTAATCACTGATAGAATAATTAATTCTCAGAATGACTCTTCTACGTATGTATTAGATACGTTTGTGTAGCATTCTTTATATTTACGCCCTATTAGGCAAGGAGCGAGCCTTGAACACACTTGATTCTTCAACCGCTATTATATTAATGCACGAGAGCAATAATGAAGGACAATGAAAACAATAGAATAAGAAAAATTGAATGCGTCCGATATTTATTGGTTCTGTAATCGTTTAATAATTTTAATCATATTGATTTATCGAATATAGAATATCTTTCTTGTTTCTCTTATTGTACTTATAAGCAGTGTTATTTGTTGTATGGTAATGCGTAGGAGGCGTAAAATATTATCTAGTATTGTTACTTCTTACATTGAAAATGAGGTATATCAAGAAATTTATTGTGATTCGTTATATCATCATTAAAGACAGTACAACTGTAGGGATAGATGTGCAAGGGCAAAAGATTAGTATGCTTAGATTTGCAGATGATATAGCAGTATTAGCATCTAGCAAGGAGGACCTAGAGATAGCTTTAAATAAAATGGAAGCGGTATTGACAAAACAGCATTGTATGAAAATAAATAAAAGTAATGGTATGCAAGGGAAGAAAAAGTAGGGAAAGAGCGAATATAAAGATAGGAGACGAAAAATTAGAAGAAGTGGCTGATTTTAGATACCTAGGAAGTCAGATAAGTCAGGATGGAAGGAGTAGTAGGGATATAAAGCAGAGGATAGCGCAGGGTCGTGTCGCCTTTAATAAAAAGAAGTCACTTCTATGCTCGCGAACCGTCAATTTAGAAATTCGAAAAGGGTTATTAAAGGTGTATGTTTAGAGCACGGCGTTGTACAGGTGCGAAACATGGACAGTGGGCGCGGCGGAAAGGAAAAGGTTAGAAGTGTTCGAAATGTGGTGTTATAGGCGAATGATGAGGATATCATGGGTAGAAAAGGTTAGAAATGAAGAGAAAAGAATAGGAGAACAGAGGACTGTATGGAAGTCAATAAAAAATAGGCGAGATAGGTTGGTAGGACACCTTCTCAGGCATGAAGGTCTAGTCAGAGACATATTAGAGGCAGAAGCAGGAATTAGGAGGGGTAGAGGTAGACCTAGATTAGATTACTCTTCGCAAATAGTTAAGGATGTGGGCTGTTCTAGTTTTAGGGAAATACGAAACTTAGCTCAGGATAGGAAAGAGTGGAGGTACGTGTCCAAACAGTCTTAGGACTGATGACCTTTGGATGATGATTTTGTAGACAACTAAAATCTTACATAAAATTATATCATTACGTACAAATTTATTACAAACAAAATTTTGAATTGATAGTTTTTCTTCTGTAGCTCCAGCATCTTTTAAGGAAAATGGATCTAGCGGTGACTGATGAATGTATTTGATAAATTTAAGTATTTACACTTACTCTATACTTGTCAATATTAATTCATTTGTGTGAACCTGTTTTCGTTATTAATTTATTAAGTGTTTTTTTGGATGGTTGAATATTTCATTGACGAAACTACTGACCTATGAAAATAAAGGCTAATTTTACCGCGTTACATAAAAACTCAACAAAACCAATTTACGATTTCATGCTTTCTTAATCGATGATTAATGTTACTTTTAACAAGGTTTGATGAAGAGAACTAGTAAGTTATTATTATTTTAAGGATTGTTTACTGATAGTTATATTGATAAGATAGATAGGTCTATTTTACTTAGAAAAGGAAAAATGTCGTAATTTTAAGGATAAAGGTAAGCATAGTTTAATGATAGATTTCAGTAGATAAATATGTAAATAACTTACATAACAAAACGAACAAATGAAGCTTCAGTACACATAGTCTTAAGTAAAATAGAAGCGATAAGGATGGAAATGTATGAGATAAAAATAAAATGGAAATATTGATGTGTAAGGGACGTGAAAGTAAAATTAGAACTAATATTAAAATGGAGATGAAAAACTAGACGAATTCACTCATTTTCGATATTTGACAGGATCAAAAAAGTTACAATAAAAAGCAATCCGTTTAGCAAAAATTCTCGTGTGCGAAGGAGTTTATTGAATTGAAAGGACCGGAAGAATATTTTTATGTATAATGAAACGTAATTGTTTATAATCACTATTATAAGATTATATAATATATTTTTTCATAAGCAGTTCATCCCTGATAATCAATTAACCCATTTAGATGCGTCAGTATTTCCTATGATATGCCACATCTAAGTATCCTGTCTTATCTTGAAGAAATGCTCCATTGTACTAGTGCTTGGGCTGATGTAAGCAATTTAAGTCTTCATGAGGACATGTACAGTAATAAAACAGTGGGCTGTTTAGATGAAAGGTCACCACAAACCCAAAGATATTCACACATATGCAGTAAGCATGTGTTTGTATGTGTGTGTGTGCAGAAGCCATGTTAGTCATAATAACGATCGACATTTACAGAACTTTTAAATGTATCATTTGTCCAATGAAGCATTTGAAGCATCTGAAAATGAGCTCATCTAGCCAAGTGTTAATTTGCATGACAAGAACTTGACGATTATTCTAGAGATACCTAAATGAAATTATCGTAAAAAGAGGCTACATAAAACAATAAACCACTGTTAATGTAGAACAAACAGAATAGCTCAAAACCCCAACGCCAAAACAAGACACTGTAGTTGTCCGAAGCACTTTTCGGTAACAAAGTTACCTTCTTCAGGGACTTCAAACTACATCGGAAGATACAAGATATAAAATTTTAATGACTGAGAAATTTCCAAGTATGTAGGATCAACGGACAGTATTAGTTCGTTGGGAAATTTTAAATTTTTGAGGATTAATTTTCGCATACTGGTAGATGTTACAATGTAAAAATGTGTTCTACGTAGGAGAACAGAGGGCGTTGTGGAGATCAATAGGGAACGAGCGAGATAAGGTGGCAGGACTCCTTCTTAGACAGCTAAAAACATATTAGAAGCAGAAACAGGAGTATATGTAGACCTACAGGAGATTACTGTTGGTCTAGTTTTCAAAATAGTAAGAAGTGGAGGTGCATCAAAAGGTTGCAGACCTTATGATGATGATGATGGTATAACATGTATTAAAGTCCAAATATTGAATATTAATTTGTCAATTATTTTAGGATAAATTTGGTTCTTTTTTTAAATTCCTTGCTATTAACACACATTTTCTGACCAATGAATGTTAGAATGAATGTGGTGTTATAGGCGAATGATGAGGATAACGTGGGTAGAAAAGGTTAGAAATGAAGAGGTATTAGAAAGAATAGGAGAACAGAGGACTCTATGGAAGTCAATAAAAAAATAGGCGAGATAAGTTGGTAGGACACCTCAGGCATGAAAGTCTAGTTAGAGACATATCAGGGGCAGAAACAGGGGTTAGGAGGGGTAGAGGTAGACCTAGGTTAGATTACTGTTCACAAATAGTTAAGGATGTGGGTTGTTATAGTTTTAGGGAAATGCGAACTTTAGCTCAGGATAGGAATGAGTAGAGGTACGTGTCCAACCAGTCTTAGGACTGACGACCCTATGATGATGAATGCTAGAAAAGGGTCTAATATGTATATGCTCTATGTCTTGAGTTTCATTACAGTTAGTGTGAACCATTTTAAACAACAAATACTACATCATCGGATATGTTTAAAAATGACAATGTCTGCAAAAATTGCAGGTAAATATGTACTTGACTGTTGTTACGTTGTCTGGCGATATACTTCCATGTTTTTTTGTGATTATTTACTTGAAATGTTACAAATACTGTCTGTCTATCCATGTGTACGCATGATTAAGAAGTGCTAATATTTTCAATGCCATACTTTGGCTTGTTTTGCGGCTACTATGATCTAATGCCTATAGAACACCAGTTTCCATACCACAAATATTCTGAAATTGTTAGTAGATCTTCTAGTTTTCGGAAAATGAAGAAAAAGTAATCAATAACTTTTCAACCAACGCGCCACTTCCATAATCCCATGTGTAGACTTTTTCAGATAATAACATTATCTGAATATATTGAATAATGATGATTATTTATTCAAGTGCTAAGGACATGTACACTGTACAGGAACAATTGGGGGCTGATGTTAATATTTTATATTGAAGATGAAAATGCTTTCACAAAAACTTGGTAACTTTTTAAAATATACGGAAAATGTTTTGTTTCTTTTTAGTTACTTTACGCCTAGTGCTTTGTTCTGCATTATGATAACCAACTTTTCTGTTTTTCTCCTTTGTTGTCTACAGCCTGATAAGAGGACAGTAATGTTTCAAAATCGTCGACTAATTTTAAGTCAAAACACGATTTGGTAATTCTTGAACTACTTTTGACGCTTTACATACGTGACTTAGTATAATGTTTACATAAATCTTGGTAATTAGTTACCTGTTTGCATACGTTGAACGCATTGTCCGTATCTATACCTTTAAATTGTGAAAGTAATATGCAAAGAATATTCTGGGTAGGTACATGTCTTTTATGCTTTTGTTATAGATTTTTAACTGGCTTATTTTATGTGGGAATTGTTTATTGACTGCAAGCTGTCAAAAAATTAGATATGTATGTTTTTTGTCTAAAAAATTGCCTTTTACTGACTTCATATCCCTTCAGGACTTAGAAGCACTCTAATTCAAAGGATTTTTGGCAAGGGTTTTGACCCAGTTTTGCTTCAAACTCTAAAAAATATATATAAATATATATATAGAGATGTTAAAAGTTAAAAAAATTATTATATTGGCGTACTATGAAATATGTAATTCTAACTATACACCTTATCAGTGAAATAGTATTCGATCAAAGTGCTGATCTATTGACTGGTCTGCTATAGCGATAAAGATCGTCAATAATTAATTACACAGCACTTATTGATAAATTAATAGTTTTTTCTACAACATTTTCCACCCAAATTCCGCGTATGTCGACTGTTTTCACCGTAATTGGTAAATGTTTCCACTTATTTTACTTGAAATAGAGATTGTAAATATTTTTTTTATTCGTCCGACACTTTTTATCATTACAGTCTTTCAAAAAAAAATGTGATTAAACACGAGTTACTGATATCGATAGTCCTTCTTGTCAGACACAGTAATATCATTATTCAAAGAAATTTTCTTGATTAGATAAAAGTCGGACGCAGAAAACGATTTTTCTTTTGGTTTGGTAAAATTTTTTTGGCGATTCAGCAGTTCTTTCAGTATTTCAAATATTGCCACTCATTTTAATAACTTTATAAACTACTTCATGTTTTTTTAAATTGCGTTTAGCATTTAGCGAATCAGAAACGGTATATGTATGTATGTAGTGTGTTTGGAGGTACACTATGTGCGAAGGTCGCGCCACGCGAAAAATCTTAGTACAAGGATTAGAGATAAGATGTCTTGTACATTTGTTTTGTATGTACACTTATTAGTTTTGTAAACAATACAAACATGCAATGCCACATGACTACGAGTACACTACATACAGGTGGCTTTTTTTGGAAATAAACGAGCAACAAACTTTATATGCGTAAATATTCCAACATAGATCTCTGAGCATGATGCTGGGGTTAGGACAGGAGGCTTCCTGAATCCTTGTTATGATCCTTCTGTAGTTACAGTGAAATTCGTTGCCTGTTTTTCATTAAAAATGTTTTGATTCTTGATCTAATTAAAAGGTACTTAAGCATAAGGGCATATCTAAAACAATACATCAAACTTTTTGTCAATTGATGCATGCATAAGTTATTTGCATCGTTGTTTTAATTACTTTCTGTATGACTCTCGTACTATATGCACCTGATTTTAAATAAAGTGTGAATAATGTGATGTAACCGTAGGAAGTAACTGACCATTAAGTGTTTTTAGTTAAAATGATGTCGCGGAGAACCTTGGTTCGACATAAAATTTTTAGTGTTACTTAGCGAGAATCGATAAAATGGAACACTTATGCATACAATCGTTGTCATGAATCTAGTTATATATTGGTGGACGAATGACTTAAAATTTCCACGTTGATTTATTGCTTGATTCTATGTATCTACTTGAAATGCTAATATTTTAGATCGTAGTACATTTTCGCGTATTGTTTTTATTTTCCTTTGGGGTAATAAGATAAAAAAAAACAGACTTTACTGATGATTATTATTTAGATAAAAACCGCTCAGATAGATTGGTAGACGAAAATCTTAAAAAACATTTGTTTACATTATGAGCTTTGAAGTGTTTAAAAAATCAGACATGCACCTTAGTTTTATTCATGAGTTCTAATGAAAAATGAATCAGCACATTTTATGATAAACCGTTTTTACTACGTTGGATTAGTGATTTTTTTGTTTTTTGTTTGGCTTTATCTTTTTGCTCATTTGGTCGAATCCATAGGATTCGAAGTAGGTATGAATGCAACATGAATTTTTGGTGTTTTGGATTTAGGTAGAATAAGTAGATCTTCAGTATAATATAATAATATTGCAATTTATTTCTTCTACATGACCCTTTTTAACACTTTATTTTATTTAATATTAGTTAAGAAAAGGAAATGAGTAGAATTGTAGAGTCAAGAGTGTATCGTAGCCATATCGCTTAAACGTAGAGAACGTAATCGCGCTGTTAATATTTACTGAAGCCGAGAATTTCGAGCTGCAAATTCTTCCTTAGCCTATTCTATCTAATCAGTTTATTGATGTATTTCCTTAGTGACACTAAAATGTTATTAACGTCATTGCTTTAAATACCTAAAGCAAGGAACAAATAAGGTTTTATGTTTAAGAAATGCCGTCGTAAAAACTGATGTCGCTTTTCTTCGTCAAGAGGTTCTATTATCCGCATGATAACGACCACACCGTTGCTTGTCGACGATTCTTATCAACAGTTTTCAGTTATTCTTATTTGTATTTTTATTAATTTCTTTAACAGGAATACCTGCGCAATTTATTGTGATTATTATTGTAATTTAACTGAACAATTAAACACTTTTCCATAAAGATTAAGTATTTATAATACATAATGCCATTTGGAAGGTTTTAGTAAAAAAATTGAGAGAATGAGACTTAGCTTTAGTCCGAAAAAATGGACTATTGTTATCTGTATGCTTGTCTGTCTGTTTTTTAAAAGCATCATTGTCCATCAATACTTGTAGGGTAGTTTTATGTGTATGCTTGAGCCCTAGCTTTGATATTTGGACTAATAGAAATTTAAGGAAAAATCTTTCTTTTTCAATTTTTTTCAAAATTTAGCCCTAAAAAATCTTGAACTACTTGAAACATTTACACTACAAACATGCAGATTTCAAAAATATAAATAAAGTCCTACGAAAGTTTTGTTTTCCCTTTTGAAATACGAAATTACAAAACCATCACTGCGTGATTTTATTGAAAATTTCAGTTTGATTTGTTGAACATTAACGACAAATTCAATGTCATTTTTGTCAGTAAAAAGTATCTAGTGGGTATCATAAAAGTAGTATTTTAAATTTAAGTGAAAATATCATTCGTTTGAATGGTATTTATTGGTGTACGTGCACAAATCGTAAAAGCATGTTAAAATGTTGATCTTCTTGCGTTTCCAATATCTACTATCGAAAGACTCCGATAAGATATGAAACGGAAAATGTGTTTTTATTATTAACAGGCTGTTCAGCAACGAAGCCAACCTGCCAAAGATTATTGTATGTTCTAACTCATAAAGTATTTCATCGGTCGTTACTATTATTGCTATTATTATTAATGGAATAGGTGATTCAGAATATTAACTTTTGTTTCTCGATTCTAATTTTGCTTCCTACGTTCATTCAAAAGTAGATCGTAATAAGCTTAAATTTGTAACACACGTTGCGGCTAGCACCTTAAACTGTTGATTTATAGTAGGTACTAATGTAGTACTAACTTATAAAAAGGGTACCATCCTTTTCAATAAATTGCCCTGAAATTGAGAGTTATCGTGATTCTTAGGACCTACTTGCTTTATGATAAATTGACAATATTATCGTTTAAAAATCTACTAATTAATTATCATTAACTTTTCAAAGTCACTTATCTATTACTTAGCAAAGCAAACACTTATGCTTTATACATTTTCGTAAAATGTGTGTCATCTAAATTGAGATAATCTTCAAGATGGGAGGTAAAATAGAATAGGAAAAGTGTTGGAAGTTGATTCATGAACTGTTATCGATTTTCTTCGTATAAGTCTCTAATGGTAATGATGATTCAACTTCTTATTATTTCTGGAATTCTGTTAAATTTTATGACCAAGTTATTCTCCGTCTTAAATTTATGAAATTTTCTCATAAATGATTGTTGAAGTGTCCTGTTTTCTTCTGGGGTTTAACGAAAAAAATGAAAATTGAAATCTAGATACCTAATACTTATCTACAAATTCCTCTTTTTAAGTCGTTATCCTTTTGCTTACTAAATATAAAATGTGGTGGAGGTGCTAGACGTCATATTAATAAAAGATATAAATAAAAGAGATAGCGTAATGTGCATATTTTATTTCAAGACACAACTTACGATTTTTACGCATGTCAGGTAACAAAAAATTATACTGGCTAGAAAAAAATTATATACGTTATATACGTTCGATTACAAAAGGATTCTTTTATTGATAAATGAATAGAGAAGTTGTAAGAAAAGCTCTGAAAAGTAAGAAAAGCTGTGTTGCAAAATCCGTCATCAATCAAGTGTAGTAGTAGTAAGCGTGAAGGTTTTCATGAAGCCCGAAGAAAATACGCGTTACAGCTTGCGGCAGCGTCTGTCCTGCAGCGTCGTTTGTAGAGGTACGTCCGTCGCGGCGTGCGTGAAAAAGAGGGACGAGACATCTGGCGCACTTGGCTCGCCGTTGTCGATCGGCATTCCCTTTAACATTTCGAAAAGAGCCAAAGCAGGCGGTGGTCGGGATGACGTCGTGTCGTCATCGGCGTCGTTGTCGTTGTCGACGGACTAGACGGCCAGCAAGCAAACATTCACGTTAAAATTGGATTGGATTGAATTGGGAGCAGCAACTAAAAGACGCTTTCAGATCTCTTTCGAACGTCGCCGCCGTCGTTGGTTGCTTGCTTGCTTGCTTGCTGGTCGACGCCAGACGTCGTTGTGTATCGATTCATTCGGCGGCCCTGGTTACCTTAGTCTCTCCCAGGTAAGCACAGTACGACGAAACTTCGGCGACCACCACTTTCTAGTTGCCATGTCAACTCAACAGTCGTCTTCGAATATAGTGAAATGTCAAACGTTTCTTTTCATTCTTCGAACCGTACCAATTTCTTTCATGTAAACGTAGACCCCGTTCTTCGCGCGTCCAATTTAATGCAGCAACATAATTATCGTTATCGTTCCCGTTTTGTTACAGGACCGCGGACTATTATGTCCCTGCCTTCGATGGTACATCGATCAGGGAACGGTCTAGTTGTTCGCAGTGTTGTCAGCGGAGACGCAATATACGGCGAAGACGTAGAAGAGGAGGAAGACAAGGAACGTGAAGAGTTTCGCGACTTGCCCGATTGCAAAATCAAACGAAATTATTCGTGCAGCAGCTGCGACTTCTTCACGCAAAATCCCAGACATTTCCTGTACCATTTGCGTGATGTGCATAAAGAGAAGGTGAAAATATACGAGTGCCCGAACTGTATCTACGCATCGAAGCATTTCCAGAAACTTCTCAGGCACGCCAAAATGGTACACGGCGGAACGGACGGGATGGAACTGCCGGAATTTCCCCGGAAAGGCAAGAAGCGCAGCATGCCCGAAGAAGATACCGAAACTAATTCGGAAGCTGTCGAAGAAGAACCGACAGTTTTCAAGTGTTCCTTGTGCCCTTTTACATCGAAGGGACAAAACCAACTGACCAGGCACGAACGCGAAGAGCACATCAAGACCAAGTTCTTCCGCTGCACCAAGTGTACTTACGTGACGCATATGAAGGCCAGGTTCACAAAACACGTCAAGTACCATTCAATGCCGATGATAAAGTGCGAAATGTGCGATTTCCGGACGCCTTACAAGTGGAACCTGGACAGACATTGCAAGAACCACAACGGTAACGGTGCCTTCCGGTGTTCCGCGTGCAATTTCACGGCGGACATAAAGCAAAGCCTGACGGTGCACGAAATGAACCACCACGTTCCGCCCGTGGGCCAAGCGGCCGGTTTGGGCGTAGGAAGAAGGCGCAACAAGGTGGGGGCCAGCGATTCCGTGGGCGCCGAGGAAACAGCATCGCTGGCTGCTGCTGCTGCTGCTGGTGCACACCAGGTAAGTAAGCAAAGTCGCGATATCTCCGACCAAACTTTTATTATATTTTATCGTCGTCTATTGTGAACACGACACACGATAAGGACACACCGATCTTTGCCTTGGGCGGCATTCGGGCGATAAGTAGTAGTGTTGCCGTTTCTTTCTTGTTTAGTCATTACTTAACATCTCGCTGTTGTGATTAACTCACTCCGTAATTTGTTTGACATTCGCATCGCCTTTATTTGAATGTAATAATATGCGCGAATTGTGTACGTATTACGCAAAATGTTTCAACTCGACTAGGTACATACATACCTAATGGGATTAATAAGTTATCGCTGTAGTTAGTTTGTCAGCTGATTTTTGAGTGAACATCCCGATTTCGCCGACCGAAGCCAGCGGGTAAAGTAAATTTTCTTTTTTAATACAAATATGTGAAACTGTTATCGAATAAAGTTTGCTTTTATCCTATTGCTGCAGATAAAATAAAACTAAAATTGTTTTTAACATTTTGAGCAACAAATAATATCGGATAATAAATCGGTGACAAGTACCAAAATTCTTGGCAAACAAAGTTGCAGTGTTGTAGTTCAAAACTAAAGGTGGAAACGTTACGTACCTACGTCCGTCCTACTGAAAATAACAAGAACTTTGCTCTCCTACATTCAAATAAAAGACTCGTAAACTTTAATTTCAAGGCTTTTCAAAATTTGTAAACGTTTACATCAGTGTTTACAGTTTTAAATAGGCTTTTTCAAAAATAATTATAATAATCGTAACACTTTCGGCTTTACGAGTACACCGAAAACAAATCGGCCTTCTTTTGATGAACAGACACTCATCGAAAATTATTGCATATTGCATAGAATTTTTATGGTAACGTTGAAAACTTCGTTTGATAAACAAGCGACTACTATCATGTACATATAAAGTCATTTATAGTCGCATTTTATCTGCAATATTTTACAATGACGTTATTGTTTCTTGATGATCCATTACTCCACGCCACGATGGTTTAATCGGAAAATAAAAAGAATAAAACCAGCAATAAATTGCAATTTTGTTTTCATATTTGCCCCTTTTCTACATATTTCGGAAACGTTTCTCGTTAAAATTGCGACGATAAATCGACTTCCAAACCAATTTGCATACGCTTCTTAATACAATAGTTTAGCGCAGTTGCAATTACAAAAGCCATTAGTTATTGTTAACACTTAGGCGTCCTTGAAACAATACTACATATGTTTTAAAAGCGATACCTATCCGCTTCTATTTATCGAAGACCATGCGGTTGTTATCGGCTGTATGTAGGCATACACATACAATACCTGTATAAAAAAGTATTTGTTGTTTCTCATTTCGTTTTTTTTTTTCTTTTTTATTATTTTTCCGCACTAATAGCGTACGTTAGGTGGGCGAAACATGTAGGTATCATACAATGTTCTAAATTTAAAACGGAATTACTACGATGCGTGCGTTATTTATACGGTGTTCCACCATCAGCAGCATCGGCCGATTTGTTTTAAAATAGTTTTTGTCGCGGTGAGTTACATCATTTCGGCCAGCTGATGTTGTCGATTCGCGAAATGTTTTTATTGTTTTTGTTAAAGAATTCGTTCTCCCTCTCTCTCTTTTCGTTCCGTTTGTTGTTACGGCTCGTAACTCACGTGCTTTCAGGTGACCGAGCCCAAGGAGGAGCACCCGAAACAGCAGCGTCGATCGAAAGCAGTCGCAGATAGTTTGCGAAGCAAAAAATTCGCGTCCGAAAGGCTAAAAATACCCAACAAGAAGTCGAAAAGTGCCAAGAACCAATCGCACCAGGGTTGCCACGCTTTTGGATCTGACTTCATCCATCCTGACGACATCATCCATCATGCCAACGGCAACATCTACATCAAGACCAAGTGCAAGCTGTGCAATTTCAAATCAGCTTGGGAAGGAGAAATGGCCCGCCACGAACAGAAAGTGCACAACATTTTAAGAGATAATATCGTTGCGACCAAGACGGCTCCTACTCCGAACCCGGTCCCACCACCGCCACCCCCCGTCGCGGCGAAGAAACCCACCCGGCCCGTTCCCAATCTGATACCGTTACCGTTCAAGATGCCCAGTAGACCCGTGGCGTCGGAATCGTCACCCGCTTATCATCCACCAATCGAGGAAGTCATCAGTCAGAAAGACATAAACGATATCTGTGCCAAATCGGCCAACAGTGCTTTGCGCGATTTTGCATCGTTGTTCAACAGCGAGGACGTGTTCAAGACACCCCCGACCGTTCAACGGTCACCGGAACATCCGAAAGTTTCCGGCGCCTCTACGACGACGATGGCGTTCAAGCGGAAAAACGCGTCCTTCTTTGACAAACTGAAGGAAAAATTGATGACAGGTGCCGGTGAAAGTGTCAGTTTGACGTGCCAGTATTGCGGACACAGGAGCAAGTGCCTCTCCGAACTGGCCGGACATCAGAAAGCCTGCGGCAAACAGGAAGTGCAAATTCAAAACCTCGCGCCCATACACAACATCAGCTCGTCGCGTTGTCAGTATTGTCGGCAGCGTTGCAAATCCAGCACCGATCTCTTCGTTCATCTACAGACGTGTCCGGAAGCGATCAGAAGGATACACCAGCAAGAGCTGAAGGAAAACCATGCCGACGATACGGTCGAAATGGACACGAATTGCGAAGAAACCGACGACGACGGATATTTCTACAGGAGCAATCCGCACCCCATGGAGAATCGCGTCTTCGTCTGGAACAACATCGAAGTGCCGCTGGACATCGAGATGGACAACAGCAACCACAACAACAGCGGACAGTTGTACATCGATTTCGGTAACGACGACAGGCAGGAGGACAACGTCTCCTTGGACTTGTCCATCAGAACTCAATCGCCCATGAGCGAGAACAGCTTCGTCGGATCGGAAATCATGCACAATAATAACAACAACAACAACAATAATAATAATAACAACAACAACAACAGTACTAGCAGCAGAACTGGAACTTCAACGGAAAAAGTGCCCACCCATGGTAACGATATTGCCACGGCTCAGGTGGCCCAGCATAAGAGGGTCTTTAAATGTCCCCACTGCAGTTTCTGGGCGTCCACCGCATCGCGGTTTCACGTGCACATCGTGGGCCATTTGAACAAGAAACCGTTCGAATGTTCCCTGTGTGCTTACCGGTCCAATTGGCGCTGGGACATTACCAAACACATCAAGTTGAAATCGGTCCGGGATCCTGCACACGAGCGTGCCAAAGTTCTAATGACTGACGAAACGGGACGTCGCAACTACACTAAATATAACAAATACTTAACGGAAATAAAATTTACGGGTGATCATAACGAAACAAGTGGTGGCGCTGGTACGCGACCAAAGAACAACACTAATAACAATAATAATAATAATAATAATCACGATCATCATGTGAATAACAATAATATCGGCAACGGTGATCCTAGCTTTAACCAAACGTTTCCTTCGAAAACAGAGTTACCAAAACTTACCAGAGCACCTTCGAGTAGTGATTTTAGTCCTTTGTTGAAGAACTCTCCCCTTCGACCGCCCCCTCCCCTAAAGGCAGCCGACGAAACCTTTTTCGCTAAGATTTCCTCCGAGAAAAAGAAGAACAACAACGACGCCAAGAAAACACTGTGGAAATGCAAAAAGTGCAACTTCAGGTACGTCATTCATTCATTCACTATTTCAAATCCTGATTCGGGCTTAATGATCGTCATCGGTTGCAGTTGCTTCCTAACGTTTCGCTAGCATGAGCGGTGAGCTTCTTCACAGGTCCTTTGATGCCGGATGTAGACTGACTACAGTACGACCTTTAGACTCGAATCAGGATAGCACCAGTATTACAGAGTAATTTTGTTCTTAAGGAAAATTACCTAAGTGTTTGCTACAAAAAAATTTTAAAGATCTTTAAGATTTGCTACATAATACCCAAGTGTTTGCTAGAAAAAAGTTTTTCAAAACATCTTTAATATTTGTTACATTTTTTTGGCTTGTTTGTGTACAATATCAAGCCCTGATAAAGGCATTAATTAAAACGAATCAGTATTATAAAGATAAACGCAAAAGCAAAAGCGTTATCTTCCCAAACAAAGTATTTCAATTTGTTTAACTTTACAGTTAATTAAATATTTTATTTAAATTAAAGCGAGTCTGAAAGTATAATAACAAGTGTATTATTTCCTGTATTTTTTTTAAAACTAAAGACAACAACATCAATTGGACACATTCTATTCGTTCTGGGTGAAATTTCGTTTGTACGGTATTGTCCTTGTGTCCTTTTTTACTAAGAAAAAGTTACTTATGTCATATGAAATTTAGTTAATTTCCCTATTATTAGAACATCCGAAGTCCTTAACTATTTGTGAGCACAGCTAAGTCTGCTCTACGTATACTCCCCTTGGCTCCTGAATCTCCATCTGATATATCTCTGATTAGCTCTTCATGCCTGAGAAGGGGTGTTCTATCAACCTATTTCGCCTATTTCTTATTGACTACCAAAGAGTCCTCTGTTCTCCTGTTTACCTCAAATTAGTTAGGAAAAATTGTTGCTGCTGTCACACCCTCGCCGGGAATCGAACCCGGGACCTTTGGCTTTACGCACCAACGCTTTAACCACTAAGCCACGAAAGGTGACAACAGAAACAACAACATAAGTACGTTTTGTTGTATGAATCTTTTATTGTCAAGAGTTTGTTATAATCTTTTAAAAGAGCCAATTAACTTAATGTACTCTTTCGTTTTATCAGGGATGCATCGCATGAAAAGCTTCTCGACCACGTGAAAGGTCACTACCAGCAAGACATTGGATTTCAAGGTAATAACGTTAGTGGAACTTCGTCAGACGGTCAGGCCCTTAATAATGATGAGGCAAGTGAAGGCAGGGCAATACTGCGAGGGCATGCGCCCTTTCGGTGTGGGCACTGCCATCAAGTATCAAATTGGAAGCATGTTATTCAGGTATACTAACACGCTTGCGCATGCTTGTACTAACGGATGGTGTGTAGTTTTACAGTTTTCTTTTCTGATCTTACAAACTTTTCGTAGACTGGATTTGCTAAGTGGTCTCCACTCTTGGTACCTATAACGTAGCTCTGTAGAGGATGAAAAATTGCATGTAGAACTAACCTTCGGAGTTTCATTTTTCAATTAACAATTACGAACGTACTAAAAAGTCGCGGTTTTACATTTTCAATTAAATGGTATTTAACTTCTTCGATAAACAATTGTAACTGATAAGATTACAATTTGATATAAAACTGAGTCCTTCTACAACGTTTAAGGAAATCGAATAATAGTTATGATTAAAAAGACTTATTACAAATTGTTTTGTTCACTTTAAAAAGTTTTCAACAAATTTTATGAAAAAGATATGCAATATTAATTATTATTTCGAATAGTATTTATTTTGCATACGTCTATCTGATACAAAATACACAAACAAAAAATCGTAATATTCCATTCACTTAAAATAAAGTTGGTCATTGGAATTAGTGTTAAAGCAGATGCTTCAGTTTTCTGCAATTGGTTTTTTTTCAGCTGAATACCTGTTGAAACAATCGTACAATAAATTGATTACATATGAATAAACAATAATCATTTATCAATCATATTCAAGCAGACTTATCACCACATAAATATTTCTAAAATCAAACTATGTTTGAAGAAATATAACATCACCTTATGTTATTTCAAATTTTAAATGCATTTGTCAGAATTTATATTTTTTATCTAAAAAGACAGGCTGCAGTTTTCGTGATCGTTTTTTATTTATTTATTTAAAAGATTGCTGTTCAAGTAATCAACTTTTATCAGTTACGTTCGAGGAAAAGAGCACTTTGTATTAATATCGAAAATATGCATCAAAATTGATATTCTGAACTGAAAAATACTTGTATTTTTTTTTTAATTAACAGATACGTTATTTTAGTTTGTAATGAAAGCTTGGCTTCATATACCTACTAACATTTTAATAACAGCAAGTTGCTGCATAACATTTTTTTTTTGGAAGGGAAAATGAGAATGAATTTTTCTTTTTTTAGAGCCAAAAAATTCAGGTCAGAGTTCCTGTAAAGGCGACATGTGGTGGGTCATTGTAATTTTATTTAAATTTTTTTTCATGAGGGCGTACAGCATGAGCAAAACATAAAACATTAATATTTCGACTGATCAAGGCGATTGTTCGAAAAAATATTGATTCTTGCTTCATAAATTAGTTTTAGTGCTAAAACCAACAAAAATCGTCTTAATCAGTTGAAAGGTGTTTGTTTCTAATATTAAGCATGAACAAAATAACATTAATAACTAACAGTAATCCTGATTGAAATGGAATGTTTAAAATTGATTATTATTAAGATGTGATGAAAATAATTGTAGTTTGAATCATGTTACTTTTTAAATCTTCCTTGCCTGTCTTTTGATATTTTTGTGATTGATGTGTTTTGTTGCAAATAATCCATAATACTAATATCAGCACAAATATAATTATGCCAATTGCTCTGGAAGAACATCAGAAAACAGTAAATACCTACCTCTTTATTTGAGGAAGACTATAAGGATTAAGGATAATAGTATGAAGTTATTAAATGTTTGTTCTTTACATAACTAGTTTACAATCTTTTTTATTATCTTTTTAAAGAGACCTAAAATAATTAATAATAGAGTATATTTTTTATAAATTTTAATCTCAATAGGGTTTATTAATATTTAAATGAATACGATGCTCCAGGATTTAAGAAAATCGTGTTAAAATAGAATAAGTACCTAAACGTTTGTTTGGAATGAACTGTTATTAATGTTTCCTGTTTCTTTATTTCCAGAGGCACTGTCGTCTAAAACATAGGGGTGACATTCGTGTTCTAGTGGGTACAAAGTCCGGAGTTGAACGATTGGAAGTAGACGATCAAACGGACGAGCCCGACCACGTCGATGTTCCTCAAATGGGTACTTTCAAATGCAAGCAATGTCCCTTTTCAAATGACTACAACAAAGAGTTCGAAAGTCACCTTGCTTGCCATGTCGCGTCATCCGATAGCATAATGAAGTGTTATTTTTGCACGTTTTTCGTGTCAGAAAAGGACGATCTCTGTGAGCATTTAAAACTCCACGGCATCACAGAACCGGAAGATTACATGTTGAAAATGATGGAGAGGAACGGTTCCGAAGCAGAACTCAGTAAAAAATATAGGTGTGTTGTATGCCCTTACATTACTAATAGTAAATCTCAATTTTTATATCATAAACAATTTCACAAGCCAAGAGGTGGCCAGTACTCCTGCAACATATGCAGTTACAACGTTTCTAAGCGTCATCTGCTTCATCAACACCTTAAAGTACACAGTTCTACTAATTCATTGACTGATAATAGCGAAGATGTAATAGATGTGGACGAAACGCCAGAGGAATCCGAAGACGGATCATCCGCAAATTCCAGTTTCGAATCGCAAAGTTTGCCTGATATACCCCTGGTGTGGGTGAGCAAAGGCGATAAGATTTCTAAAATGTTCAAGTGTCGTTTCTGTCCACACGTCAACTTGAGGAAAGTTAATATCCAGGAACACGAGAAAATGCATGGATATCGTGAAAAAACAAAAGGTAACGAAATCGAACATCGCTGTAGTGAATGCAATTATGTGTGCAATAATGCTGGCGTTTTGTCATCACATTCTAAAGTTCATCAAGGTCTATATGGCCAAATCCACTGCCTTGTCGACTCGACTAAATCTGACGACGAACAAATTCACGAACTAAGCCGTCTAATCAGTTTACAAGCGGCCCAAGAAAACGATTCTGTCGAAAAGACGGATGAATACGAGAATCCAGAAAACAATACAATGGATACGGAAGAAGAAGATGGCGAAGAAAAGGACGACGTCGATGACTCTTTGCTCTATTTTTGTCGTAAATGCCCTGCAAGATTTCTAAAAGAAAAGGAATACATAATACACATGCGTTTCCACTGTGTTCGTCTGTTTTACAAATGCGAATTTTGTACTTACTCTGCAAGACAGAAACCACATTTACTATCGCATAGTAAAGTTCACACTTTGGAATACCAGGAAAGAAGTAAAGAACTCAAAAGCATTTTCTGTGTGAATGATAAACACAAGCCACCTCGATTGGTCGTCCTGAACGGTGGCGAGTGGGTTGTTGCAGATGACGACGAAAAAGACTTCGAAAATGTCACCACTTCAACCCCAAAGCATAGAGTTACCATGAACGTTCCGTTATCGGGGACTGAATTGTTTCAACAAAAATCCGAAGCAGAAAAATTGAATGCTGCAGCAGAAAAAGCATCAAAACAAAATCCACTTCCGCCTTCACAAAGGAGAACTAGTATAACAAACGGAAATCCCAATTTTGTGTACCCCACTAGTTTGAAAAATGGGCAGGTGAAAGAAAAACGGTACAAATGTCACAAGTGTCCAAGTGCTTTTGAAAAACATGAACAATACAAAGTTCATTTAAGTTTGCATGGTGCCAAACAACGGTACAAATGCGATCACTGTGATTACTCCGTAAAGTACTATGCAAATTACGCCCAACATCTCAAAAAGCATAACGCGCAATCAGTTAAGTCTAGTAGTAATCATTCTGACAAAGAAATGAACGCGTATTTAACAGAAGTAACTGTTAAAACTGAAATTCAACATCCGCGTGCTTCGAAAAATATTTCGTCTAAAAGGGGTCTAACTGCGGATGCGGAACTCGACGCACTTACCATCGGAAATCAAAGACGATCCAGTTCTAATAATAAACACGTTCTTACAGGTGCGGAAGAGAAGAAAATGTTCTGGTGTTCTAATTGCCCTTATGTTAATCACAGGAAGGATGCCGTGGAGAACCATCAGAAACGTCACGTAAGCGTTTCTGGAATTGAAAATAATTACACGTGCGATCACTGCGATTATTCAGCACCCCAACAGCACTTCATTAGGGATCATTCAAAATTACATGTTGTAAAAAAGGAAGACAGTCAGACAGACGAGCCAATGGCTTGTGATAATGATAAAATGTCTCCCGAAGATATTAAAAGTGAATCAAGTGATGATATTGAGGAACATCTTGTAATAGAACCTACGAAAGTTAAGGAAGAAAGTAATACGGAAGTTTTAGACAACATTAATAACAACAAAGGTGATAAGACATTCGTTAATCCTGAAAATGGTGAAATAGTGAAAAATAAAAAGGTCAAGGACGAGGAGAGCGTGGAGAACGGGGAGGAGTGTGCATCATAGTCAATTGTTAGTGGTAGTATCAATTAATTAGTGGCTGTAAATTTCCTACTAATCATTATATTAAACAAGTACAAACTGTCACTTATTGCCTTCGTAGAGTATTTTTACAAAAGTATTGCACATATAAGTGTATTATATACCTACCTACCTACCTACCTAAGGGTAGTAAAAAGATGTTTATTTTCAGTTATTTTGTTTTATAGGGGGATTTAGTTACTTATTTAAATCATGCCAAAGCATTTAATGCCAAAATGCCATTCATTATGTTGATTGTATTTTTTTCTTTTAACTTAAATAAAATATGTTACAATTTGTTTCATTTTCATTTCAATTTATTTGCAGCATCCGTTTACAACATTTCAATCCCGCCGAAAAGTCTAGAACTATTTTGCTGGATATTTTAAATCAGAAAATTGGTAAGTTATGTTACTTTTAATATCTCCCTTTTTATTGTCCTTTGTTTCGTTTCGTTTTCTTTTAAAATTTAAATTGTGATTGAACAAAGGTTCTTAAAAGACTGTTGTTGTAGTTACACGCAGTTAACTCTATCGTTACTTCATAAATCCTTATCGTTTGATAATTAAAGAGAACAGGTTTACTTACAAATAAAAATTACTAATCTGTTCTGTAACCGAAATTTTACTGATAACGGTTTATTTATTAGAAAGTGAAGATAAAGGCATAAATGAAAGTAATCACTTTTCAAGATTCTCTGATTATTAATTGGGAGTGACTTTAAAATCATGGAATCAGTCCTACAACAGTTCTATGTATTCTTCATCCCTTATAACATTCAGAATGATTGTTGAACATAGGCGCGCATTTTTATGTTTAGAATAATCATGTAATTTTCGTCAATAATTTAAACCCTACTTATTTCAACGCGCAATAAAAAACTGTTATCACCACTAAATTCTATAAACATATTTATGTATCTTTAATCCATTAGAGCATTCAGAATGATTGTTGAAGGTGTCGAAAATTTAGGTGCGCATTTTTATATTTAGAATTTTTATTTAATTTTCGTCAATTAATGATTTAAATCCAACTTATTTCAACGCGCACTAAAAAACTATTATCACCACTAAATTCTATAAACATTTTTATATACTTTTCAGCTGTTAGAGCATTCAGAATGATTGTTAAACATGTCAAAAATTTAGGTGCGCATTTCTATGTTTGGAATTTTTATCTAATTTTCGTCAATTAATGATTTAAACCCTACTTATTTCAATGCGCACTAAAAAACTATTACCATCACTAAATTCTACAGACATTTTTATGTACTTTTAATATGTTAAAGCATTCAGAATGATTGTTGAAGGTGTCGAAATTTTAGGTGCG